>NW_020438887.1:229162-304093 GCF_000699045.2 Agrilus planipennis
GTGGGTGGTGGTTCGGGTGAGAAAGATGAGACGGACGAAATGAAGACAGAAGAGAGTGAAAGATTATCTGTGGAATATTACTGCCTCAGCATTTGCCTAAGTGATCCAAGGAAACCACTGAAAAACTTGGACCAAGGCAGACGGACCCGGAATCGAACCGGCGTCCTCCCGAATGCTAAGCAATGGTCTAAACCTCTAGGACATGCCGCTCGGACAGCTGTTAAGTATTCTGTGGCATTAAATAACCTTGAAGTACATGTTCCCTACCTCCCTTTTTATTTTAAGGGTTGAGCTGATCAATGATCTGTTTTTGCTCATCCCCGGCGAGTGCGCATTTGTCGTGTTTACGGTACAGCGTATTTTCCCGGAAAAGAGAAACATTTTTGCCCTCAAAAACTGCACATGGTCTATCAAACATTCACTCCATTAAATAAGAAGAGAATCTATACACTAATAATAATGTTTATGTTTCAATAATTACTGTTTATTTTCCAAGCTCTTTAAGACGTCGTATTTTACTGAATCTTCAGTCGGCTTCTTTTTTGCCTGCTTATTAGAAAAATATACCGTTTCATAGTAAAATTTTCAAGAGACGGTATCTACAGTACACTGAAATTAGAATTGGACACTGACCTTTCTACCCGACAATATCACACTTGACTTACATCTAGCGTATACATCTTATAAAACTATAAAAAATAATCTTAACCATTAAAATTCGTATTTTGCTTAATAGTCCAGTCAATAGAGATATTTACATGCAAAACAATTTAACAGCAGACAGCCTAACAATGACTTCAAGATAAGTTCATAGATGACTAAAACAAAACTCCAAATAACCGTTCGCTATTTTTTAACCATAAAAAACGTAAGAAAGACTACTTTTTTGTCTTTTGCTTATTTTATAAAAATTGTTCAATTAATCGCCTTACTTTCAATGGTATTTTATACAGCCTGTTCGGGCGATATTTCTCTTACCTTTAAAATGGTTAATTTATTTATAATATTTACCAAAGATTTCTCGGGAAATGCTAGTTTAATATGTGTATATAAATTTTGTTGTCAATGTCATTGTATTAACCCAGTTCGTCTGATTGGAATTTTAATTTTTAACTTTTAATTTTTTTTAATATAAGTACAATTCGTCTGTCTCAGATTTTCGTATAAGTTTATTGGAATATGCTAAAAATGGTTGTAAACGGTGCAAAACTTAAGGCTTCTTTTCCGATAAGAGTAAATTCTTTATGAATTTGATTTCCATGTTTTGTGTTGAATTAAAATCATATTTAAAATATTTATAAGAATGGATAACATTCCTGGTTCTGTTAACCGACCGTTTTATTCAATTTAAAAACTGAACTAATTTTTCCTTGAAATATCACCCTGTACCGTGCCAGTAATAAACAACTGGTGTAACGAATTCGTCAATTGTGCTGAAGATTAACCCTGACCTAGGCCATTCAGCTGCTGTTCCCAAATCAAGATCTCTACAAAGTCATCTTAATTAACCAATATTTATTATTACGTTTAGGAGGGACTGTGAACGTTTTCGTACGTTCTAAATCATTGCTAAATTTATATTTCTCGGTTCCCACATCCAATTTTCCGGACGCTATCGAGTAAACTATATACTGTGTCTGGTAGTTATGGACTTCATGCAATAAGCCATCTAAACTAGTATCCATTATTCAATTAATTTGTGCGCTGAACTCTATAAATTTCAGTTAACGTCCCCACCCACATCGCATCATCTCGCTAATCGCATCGTAACAATTTTAACACATTGCTTGCAGTTATAAAGTTGATGAAAATTTGCGAAACTTGTTTTCTGTAAATTTGCCGATCATCACAGCAAACAGTTTCAATATACACTTTGAATTATGGCGATTGTTGTTCGTTAGCAGTTGTAATATAAATGTAATGCAAGTTAAAAGAAATATCCCTAAAGGGGTTGAAAAGTAATTATTAGAGGTACGTATTTGGCTGCTTTTCTTGGTGGTGGCGTAAATAACCATAATATACTCATCATGGTACCTAACCTAACACCGAAGAAATTTTCAAACTTCTTTATTTCCTTATATAATTTTAACACAAAATAGCTGAGCTTGACAAAAAGCGTTGTCAAAAATTATAAAAATAAAGTTTATGGTTTACAATAAACTTTCGTACACAATTTTTTGGGATTCACAGTATATTTTACTGACGTTTGTTGAAGTATTGCTGCAGAACAAATTGCGGTTAATTAAAATTTTTTGACTCGACCCTAAACCCAAAAATATTATTTTTTTTCTATGACATGTAGCTATACGTATAAATGATTGTAAAATATCATGCAACAATAATCTGTGTCTTTTTCATAATCCTATGGTCTTCTAGATAAAACAAAAAATCCAAATCCCACGCTACTTTCAAAAATTACTGTAAAACTAATCATTCGGTTGTTTTTTATTACCGAAATGGCCTTACCAAGGCCCTCGGCTCTAAACTGCTTTCCACTGCACATTTGGTTTAAATGCTATATAAGAATAAAGATCAAGTAGATCATATATGGGAAGAATCACTGTAAATGGAAAACCAGGTAACTCAGTGGTCGCAACGAGTCGCAGTCACCAGAACGATGGAATTCGATTTTTTAACAGTCGCCTTCTTTATAGATGATTCTTCATTGTTTCGTCTGAAGAATAAAACTAAATGTACGGTTACGTTCAAACTAAATGAACAACGGTCATCGTTACATAAGGGGGGTTGAATCCCTATGGTGTTTATAAAAATCCACTAATTACACATAAACAGCCAATTTTATTTGGGTTAACGGCATACGAACATACGAAGATAAACAACTACATATGATAGATTATTTTTTAACAGACATACTGTCACCTCAGATTAACCATACGGGTTCCTATTTACCTCTTAGGAACCCTAAAAATGGAGTTGTAAACCGATAATAACGGCATTCTTTGAAAATAGTTACTTGGGTGATGAAATTCCAGCATTTCGCAAAAGTATCCTGTATTGGTATAAACAACAAACAATGAACGAAATTTTGTCCAGAACGAAAAACACCAATCTCATGAAAATTACCTAAAACAGTCTTTTCCTAGAAGCTCTATTTATATATATAGATATAATATATAACAAACTGGATTGTTGGATCCAAAAAATTACAATTTAAGTACAAATTCATGCAATTATCTGTTACGATTGTCTCTTTATGAAAGTAGAAAATTTTTTTTAGAGGACATTTGAATCGTTACAAGGACGTTCCTTATAAATTGGCAGTCTTTTGTGTCTGGGGTGCGGTCTAATATCCAGACGTATTTAATGGCGCATTGGATTATCTCAATTATACTTATTTTATTTCTAAGTACAGCAAACGCGTGAGTTACAATGTACATAGGTACATGTATACTAATAAAAACTAATGGAAAATTGAAATATGATCCCGAATTTGGACAAATCATCATCATCATCATCATAAAGTTGTCAGTCCTAAGACGGCTTGGACACCCACCTTTACTCTTTCTTATCCTAACCTAATCTTCGCATTTCTCTAAAACTAGAAAAACCCATATTCTTAACCATTTGCAAACAATAATATAATGTAAGTCTACCTCTACCCCTCCTAATTTCCGTTTCTGTCTCTAATATGTCTCTGACTAGACCTTCATACCTGAGAAGATGTCCTACCAACCTATCTCGCCNTCTAATACCTCCTCATTTCCAACCTTCTCTATCCACGGTATCCTCATCATTCGCCTGTAACACATTTCGAACGCTTCTAACCTTTTCTTTTCCGCCGCGCCCACTGAACAAATCAAAAGAAAATAATATCAACGTTTTCAATAAATAAATAAAATAAAAGGAACAATTAGAGAAAATTATTCCAAAATTTTCTTCTTATCTTGAAGTAAACTTCTTCGTAAGCTAAATAATCTAATGTAGGTCTCCCTCTGCTCCCCTTAAATCCTGTTTGCTTCTAATATGTGGCATATAAACTTCCACGGGCCCTCTTCTTTCCTATTTCTTTTGAAAACCTTTTCATTTGTGTCTAACCTTTTCTATCCACGCTATTTTTACCATCTTTCTACAACACCCCATCTCAAACATTTCTAATTATTACATTAAAAATGTCTTTTCGTTTGTTTTTACTTTGTCTTTAGGGTTCTTTAATTTGCAAATAGGTACGTTAGTTGCGATTAAATGTATGAGTAGGTAACTTTAAAAGTCAAGTAGAATATTCTTTTCAGGTTCATTTACCGTTTGATAGCACGCACCTGTTGATAATTGTTATCAACGTGCCAGAACCTGGTAAGAGATGACGAAAAAAACGATAATCTAACAAAAACTGCTGTTTTCTGATAACAGAAACAATGAGCACCGTTACCCAATTAATGACATCACAATGATAATGATTTATCACCTATGACACTATCACGATGAAATGTTTTTGTCTGCTATCATAACCACGTAATTTGAAAAAAAAAATACAATTTGTTTATGTGGATTGATAGTACGAATTGTTCTTTTAAGCAAAATTGTTCATACCGTTCAAATAACACAATAAGACATTTACAACAGAGAAAATAGTATAAAATTAAATCAAATCGTAACCTCGTTGTTTTTTGATCGTTCTAATTAAAATAAGTTTTTATAAAACGTATCTTTAAAAATTTTACGAGAACGTTTGAAGACAAGTTTACTTTTGAATTGAAACATCGAAATCTCGTACCAATCATCAACTCTCCTAGTCCAAAACGTCTCTCTACATGACTTTTCTTCTCCTTTTTCTACTGCATGTCACTGTTCAAGGTTACGTATTGTATCATTATACATAACGGTCGTTTCGATTTGCACAAAATTAGCCAATAAGGATTATAATGATAAAATGAACCAATAAAATGCAACTAACACAGTAAAAAATAACACTGAATTGGATAGTTCCATGAATAGTCGATAATATTAGGATTACCAATAGTCTAAAGCATTCTGACAGACTAAACTTGCACACCTGTTTTGTGGAAATTGTTTCAGCAGTTGTCACAAACAACGTGTATATCGTCTGCTAATGATTTTCTCACGCTTGCTCTAAATAGAGCGATAGCGATTGTGATCTCTGGCCGACTAATTATAACGAATGCAAATTTTTCCTTTTTTAGTACTAAATGGATTTAATTTCTTGCAATAGATGCGTCAGGAAGAAACCGAGAAAAATTGAACAGCGATGACTGCTGAATAGTATAACAAAAGATTCACTTTCCCACAACGTCTTTCCTACATGCTGAGTCAAGATTCTTACGATACTTAACAAAATTTGTAAACAGGTGTTCTCAGGATGAATGCAAAGAGGAAGAATTCGTATCCATCGTGGTATTGATAAGTAGCCTTAATTACGTAACGAAAATTGAGAAGAGGGGGTTTGCTTTACCGTTACGGTTCTGCAGAGGGAAATAGGGGTCAAAATTTGCGTTTCCATAATTTAGGGATATGAAACATTACCAAAATAATTCTGTCATCCTACAAATAATTTCCGTTGTTTAACACTACACTTGGGGGGGGGGGGAGGATCGAAAGAGGTCTCCCCCAACAATGTACCATAAAAAGTTCGTGGCGGTCTCACCCCCATAAAAAGTTGTAGGGGTTCAAAGTTAATAAATATGCCAATTTTTATCCATTTCTAGGCATGTAAATATTTATATAGTTATTCTTAAAGCATATTCAAAGGTAAAATTAATGGAAAAATACATAAAAATATCATATCATACATAAATATCTTTATCAATAGGGTAGGTTAGGTTAGGTTATAGAGTTTTGTTCAAGTGACCACCCTCTTTCGATCCCCCACCTCCACCCGCTTGAAAATAATTTTTTTATTGAATTTTATTTGAATTATAGTGTATGAAAATTGTCAAAATAATCAACTTTCAACCTCCATAACTTTTTATGGGGGTGAGACCGCCGCAAATTTTTTATGGGTTTTTACTCAGATGACCCCCTCTTTCGATCGCCCTTACCCCCACCCCCATCTAACCTCCATAACTGTTTATGAGGGTGAGACCGCCACGAACTTTTTATGGTACAGTAGTGGGGGAGACCTCCTCTTTCGATCCCACTCACCCCCACCCCCTGCGGGGATGGGGGCCATCATCTAGACATTTACCCTACACTTTAATGTTGATTACAAGTTGTAATTATTTATTTACGATTAAATTATTATCGAAAATTTGTTGTATCGACAACTGTAAGAAGGGACTCGTACCCTAAGGTCCTGTATGTTTGCAAAGTTTAGTGAATGGTTACTTATAATATAGTAAATTTGAAATCATTTGCTTTAGGTAGGCTTAAATCGTATTCAAAGTGACCTTTCTAATATAAAAACAATCTGATAATCCAAAACGTATATGGAATTCTGAAGATTATCCTGGGCAACGAAACATACGGTCAAATTGCAGAAATGTTCTCCTCTTCACAGAAAAATATACTAAATACTAGAGACCCTAGTAAAACCACTACGGTTAATGGTTCATGTCTTCGTCAGGCTTTGCATTAAACACCACCCTCATCAACGTCCCAAACCACATTAAACCCCTTTCAGAAAGTCGTTAAAACGCTAAACCAATGAAATTTTAATTTCCGATCTGCGGATTTTCAACTAGAGGGTTGAATTGAATCTGTTGAAAGAAGCCTATCATCTTTATAAAACTAAAAGTCTGCTGGGTACTCCGTGTTATCATTCGGTACCCGACCGAATCCTAAAAGAATGCGCCTGGTAGGTACTAATACCACTGCAGGTATTCGGTCCATGTCTATTAAACACTTTCACACAACTTTAAACTAATATTCAAGTATTTACACAAACACATCATCTAGTTTAATTTGTGATATTTGTTTTGATGAAAAAATCTATTCGTTATAAAGAGTCCTCCATGAATCTATTTTCACACATTTTCCCTAAAACAATTTGTTATTAACAGTTCCGAATGATGATAGTGATTATACATAATTATTATTATTATAGCATTGAATGAGAAGGCATTGTACTTGAATTAGTTACTCTTTCTAGTCGGACTCCCATATGTGTTGTCGGTGCTGGAATAGAACTACAGCACAGAATCTAGTTACCATGTGCATTTGTTTGTTTGTAAATGATTTTGCTCTCAACAGATACTAACGGCAACACCACCGCGACAGTACACACTGGACAATTTTCCTCGCTATCAAACGTTAACATAATATACATTCTGTTGAACTTAAAATAACTTCCAATTACTGAAATGGTTAAAAATTGCTTTTTCATTACTTTCTTCTAGACGTAATCAAAAAAACTGTTTAAAACTCCACGCCAGTTAATTTGGTATATTATTCAAAATTTCTGATATCGATAACAATAAGCTTTACAACATGTACAACTATGATTCTGAATTTTGTCAAGTGAATAAGTACATGCTGCCGATTTTAGTGTTATCTTTGCGAGAGAGTTAGTTTAGTCATCTTGGAAAATAGCTAATACAAAATTTCTGGATTCTGCTACGACGGGTAGAACTCTTCATACCCCGCAGTTACACATCATCGATAGTGTTAGTGCGCGCCACCGTTTAACCCACCCTACTGCCCGATAACTATTTATGGTTAAGCTTTAAGTGTGCAGTGTGCATGAATATGAAACTTTCAAGAGTGACGCCAATCAAATAATTTTACCACAGTTTACAATTCATACTGGAATGTGTTGTATATTATCTTTACACACTATTATTATAAGGAACTGTACTTTTCAGGACTCATCTTCAGAAATTCATCTATATTTCTACAATATTCTATAGAAAACACTAAATTTTGTGTCTATCAGCTTTGGCGTAAGTGGTATTTACAGATATTTGTGATTTTGTGGAAAACGTTTCAATGGTATTTACAGATTTTTGTGATTTTATGGAAAACGTTTCAAAGAAAATGTGAGTTAATTATAAAAATCCGCGGCTTCGCCCGTCGGCTTGAAATTCGATTTGTGACTAGATATAAGACATTTCTATTAATTAATGAATTAACCATAACATACATATAGATACATGTCGTTGCGGAATTGTTTATAGGTCTTTTTAAGCTTTTCTACAGAAAGCATTCGTACATCTCTTACCGGTAATGCAGCGTTCGTGGCTATTTCGTGGTCAGAAGTTGGACATTTAATCGAAAGTTGTCCACCGTGTATATATGTATAAGTACGGCAACAAGAGTCGAGGTGAAGAGCGCCTTTGATGTGAACTCTACCGTAAAACTGTTTAGCAAACCGCGAATTAGTCTACCATAACAGTGAAAAGGAACAATGGAAATTAAGCCAAACTTCCACTCGAACAATACGCAATTAATTCCTCCTCCCCTGCGTGGTGATTTCGGCCCCTTGTTGGTACCTCGCCATCATCGTCGCCGCCGCTTTTTTTTTTTCGGCGGAAGTCCTGGACCAGCAGCCGGAGCTAATAAGTAACGACGATCTCTCGGGAAACAAAAGTCGTCCGCGAGGGTGTATCGTCCGACCTTTTCTGTCTCGTAAAACAATTAACACTCCGACTCGATATACGATACGAGCAACGTTAAATTGAAATGACCTTTTGATGCCTTTATAAAGTTTGATTTCACTCCTGTCATCTGAAACAACGCTGGCAAATGTTCATGATATTTAGTATTATAGCAGCTACCGCAGTTGTTCATTTTCTCAGTAAATGTTCAAAATCTTGCCCAAGTTGAGCATTCTTACTTGAAGTCGAGTTACAGTGGTAAATTCCTCTTAAAATTTATTA
This sequence comes from Agrilus planipennis, assembly GCF_000699045.2. Classification (NCBI taxonomy): domain Eukaryota; kingdom Metazoa; phylum Arthropoda; class Insecta; order Coleoptera; family Buprestidae; genus Agrilus; species Agrilus planipennis. Next base: position 237,952 of record NW_020438887.1, read on the forward strand.
TCTGATCTTTGAGTTGCAGCCAAAAGAATGTAGTGTCCGACCGAAACTGTTTTTTACCACCGAAATCGAAACCGAATTTCGGCAACGGTCTCAGTTTCGGACGAAACCAAAACCGAAACTTCCTTATAAGGATCATGTTTTGAGAGAAAAATAAAGAAAACGTTATTATAATCAGTCAGTTTTATTTTTTTATCTTTAAATCACATAGCTCTGCAGTCTTTGACATTTTCACTTATTGATAATCAAATCAAAATCAACATAACAACTCCTCATTTAAGGAAATACTTTAATTGCGCCTTAAAAATACTTAAAATAGATGAGATGTTTATTTGAGTAAATATAGTAGACTAGACTCATTTTTCTTTTGAAGATTATTCATGCTTTTTTATGTCTATGTCTACTAATCTACTTCGCTTGGATGGAATTTAACGCGCCGAATATGACCGAGCAGAGCACGAGAACTCCCGAACGCAGTTTCGGTTTCGGTCGTAGTTTCGGCAGGTTTGCCGCCGAAACCGAAACTCGTTTTTTTTGCCGAAACTCTACCGAAACCAAACTTTCGGTCGGACACTAAAAGAATGTTTTCCCAAAAAATCGTATATACTTCATTACCCGTGATGATTATAATGATGACATACATTAAACTATGATTAGCTGAGCCAGTTTCCCAGCAAAATCAGTATGGTTAACGGTTCATGTCTTCGTTCTGGCGGACTTTTCATTACATCCACCCTCACTAACGTCCCAAACCACGCTCAAAAAGTCGTTTAAACACTAAGCCAATAAAATTTTCGTTCTTGATTGACGTATTTTTAACGAGGATTGAGTTGAAACCGTTGAAACGAGTCTATTATGTAAACACATAGTCTGCAAGGTAACAAAATCACAATAATAAGCTATTGCTAATCAAAACCCGATACACCAACAAGCAACAAAAATTGTTCCAAAGTAAGGGTACACACAAGAGCTATATCGAAATAACAAATAATTCAGTGTGGCAATCAATAAACAGTACAAATTTGCACAAACGACCTATCCCAATACAATCTTAATTAGGTACCAATTTTCATTAGGTAGGTGTCTTGTTATACTTATTAAATTATTATTGCCGGTATTGGCTTTCACTTTTTATCCTAATACAATTACCCGGCAATATCGGGGTACCCGATGTCATTATCTGGTATCCGGCCGAATCCTTAAAAAAAGTGCTGGGGATCTAAACCGGGTACCCGGCCCATCTCTACAAAAATGTAATTAATCTGCATAGCCAGCGTGTCTCGTGTACCGAGAAGAATTTCCCGGCTCTTAATAGTCCACTTTATCACAGAATGGCACGGTGCGGTGGCGGCTTTTACGGTATTGTGTGTGTGATTTACACATAGTACGCACGTGTATAGTACGCATACAGATCCACAAACTTAGGCTGTGAATCACGAATACAATGTCCAGGAGCGATTGTCGATGTCATTTTTACACTTATGGAAGTCAGATGACACTCGGGAGAGCAAAATATTGCATTGTAGTCTTTTTCTAAAAATACTAACGCTGGCGAATTGCCCAATTTCGCAGACTTTTCGCTCCTAGCATATGGACGAGTCACTGTGTACATTTCACACTAAAATAGCACTAAATACACGTTCGATAAATAATTAACACGAATCAAGTAATCGGAAACGTATACGATGCATCTGTCCTGCCATGTGACCCATCGTACCATTTAATTACCAGCAAAGTGTGTGCTGTCAAAAAATTCTATTATTATGTACTTGTCAATAGTTTTGCTTTTTTTAATGCTTTCTGAATATTTCGTTGGAGCCGCAACAATTTTAAATACATTCATACCGATTCATTATGGTCCTGTTGGATTTCAGAGATTCCGATTGCTAAGATAAAGATTTAATAAATTATGATCCGCATGGTACTATTTAAAATGATTGGTTTCACTAAATTTATCCACTGTAAACAGTATTACATCCTGTTCTATTGCTCTTATAAAAAAGCGCCACTTTTAACCTTTAGAATGTTCTTTCCACATGTTCATTATAACGTGGGAATGGAGAATTCCAAAATTCGAAGGAAATTGTTTACACAATCGGTGAATAAACTTTATCATTACTATTTTTTAAACTTAATTTGCACTACTTCATTGAGGACAATAACTTTTTCATGTCGTAATAATAAAAAAAAAAAACGGTATAACACACAACTTTTTAGAACTGATGAATGACAATCAAAAATGTCGTTGGTTTATAATTTCAATTTGAGTTGAACATAATTATCGTTATTCTAACCATTTTATTCGTTGATTTTTATACCTGTAAACTCCTTTAATCATCAATAAACAAGATTCCTAATTAAAGCAATATTCTCAATAATCAGGTTAGATTGGGTTGCACTTTCAAAAGATATCAGTAAAATTTATACTAGGATAGGCCCTAAGTAGGCTACTCCAGTACAATCATCATCATCAAGTGGGCACGCACATCTTCGCATTTCTCGAGAATTAAAGCAACCTGCATCTCTATCTGCCAAAAATAATCCAATCTAGGTCTATTTCTACCCCTCTTAACTCATGTTTCTAACACGTCCTTTATTAGCTCATCATGTCTAAAAAGGTGTTGTACCAACAAATCTCGCCTATTTCTTATTAACTTCCATAGCGCCTTATGTTTTTCTACTTTCTCAGTTATTCTATAATAACGCTTCCATATTATTAAAAGCCAAGTCTCCTGGTTGCTAATACTACTGTATCATCCGTCATAGCGAGTCGTTCGGGCTCGATTCCCTATCAATGCGACATCTATTCCTATATTTTTATCTGTCTTCATGGAAACATAAACAAAAAATTATCTTTATTTTCTGAATGTCTACGGCACGGTACCTTTCTTTCCATGAAAATGGTAAGTCATTGTAGGTTTTCCGAAAACAGTTCAGTGTATAGCAGAATTCCGCAGTTAATTTGGTTGCGACCATTGACTAGAATGATACAAGAAATCTTCTTATTAGAGAATAGAAACCTCTTAATGGTATGTCAAGAGTCGATGAAAGGCTCTTCAGCTGCCAAAGTAGCTGGCGCTTGAGGTGAAGGTTTATCTATTTCTGTCAGCAACTCCAGGCTGGGCCGTGCTGCAAACAGAACGCCAACGGGAGTGAAATATACACTCGTTTGTTGCGTCGATTTTATTTAAACGTCTAATAACTGTCTAGATCCGAATATACAGACAACTTAATCGTGTGTGTATAACGTACGTTTGGATACATGTGATAAGTGCTACGAGCTGTAGGAAAAAGCGTGTTCGGTAGAGGGTGGCAACTCTTACATACTTACTTTTATTACTAATTAGATAAGCACCCGGCGCTTCTGTCTTATTGTACGGCTGTATACGTGTATAACAAGTAAGTAGTAGGTATACATATGTATATACGATGTGTGTCAGAAAACACTTGGCAACCACGGATCCAGACGCTCCGAAATAGCACCACCTCGCCGTGGCACTTTACTCATTGCGACGCACGCGTATTAACGATCCAGGTATTTACGGAAAAGGCAGCTTAACTAAATTACGGCAAAACGGGAATTAATAGCATTACCAGCTAAGCGATAGTAAAAGTTACGTTGAATTGATGTAAATTTAATAAAAGTATTCTTATATTATATACTATCACTAACATACGATTTTATGATCTTCACAAATTTAAACAACAATAACTATTGGTTTCTAATTGATTAAGAGTTAAGGAATTGTAAAATTCAAGTGTTTCCTTCCGAACAATCGTTACCAGACATATATACACATAATAAACCAAATTGGCTGTCAATACAGGCTAATCTTGGAAATGGCTCGACCGATTTTGATTACAGCATATAAAGCAGAAGATAGCGCACGGTCGAGTCGCCTTCAATAAAACGAAGTCACTTTGAAAATTCGGAAAAGATTATTAAATGTGTATTTGGAGTGCGCCGCTGTATGGGTGCAAAACATGAAGGATGGGGGAAAAAAAGGAAAAATTAGAAGCGTTTAAAATGTGATGTTACAGGTAAATAACGAAGATACCGTATTAGAAAGAATAGGAGAACAGAGGAATGAAAATAGACTGTTCGCAAATAGTTAAGGATGTGGGTTGTTCTAGTTTCCAACCAATCTTAGGACTGACGATCTTATGATGATGATTCTCTTCTCGTGTTATATACCCCATGTGTGAATCAACGTCAAAGAGAGGTTTAAAAATGATTTATTTTTTGACAAATTGATAAAGGCTTTGCGTCGTCCTTCCATCTCCGTGTGTGCACACCCAGCATCGGAAATGGAAGGACCTCTGAAGAAGCTCGCCACCCGTGCTAGGAAAACTTAGGAAGATACTATTGGACTACGGCCTTTATAGGTAAAAGATTCTTTAATAGTTTTTACTGAGATGACAGACGAAATTGTACATATGATTTAAGTTCTGCTAAACTTTCACGACAGATATTGGAAGAAACAGATTGGGTTTCTGGGAAGTGTTTCAGTGCCCTATAGACGTTTCGCCCCGCTTAACAAAAGGCATCTTCAATGTGTCCCGTAAAATTACATTCTAAAAAATTACAATCGGTTTGTACAAACCCAACCCATCAGTTTTTAGGTCGAAAAAAAAATAATAATTACACACGTAATAACAATCCTCATTCTGTAGTTTATTTAGTATGTAAAGCCATGGAGATTTCGGTTCGGATAACAGTTCATACATCGCATATAAGGAAAAGTGAAAATTTATTCCGACTTTTACACCTATCTGTTGGAAACAGATGAGTCATTTTAGTTCTTATTTTCCGTTTTTGAAGAATCGAGGGCCGTCTTTAGCGCAATTACCGTATTACAGCGTCTCCTGCCGCTTTGTATGGCATGCTTACCTACTATGCCCGCACAAACATACATGTAGTGCATAAATGCGCATACATTGCGCCGGTAGGCAGTTAATTCTAAAAGGGATTTTACTTAAAACAAACGCGTCCACGTGAGCTATCGCATGTTTATGCAATGGCTTTAACGCTTACTTTACTTCTACGCAAAACTACAGCCATCACAGACGATTTTATCTGAAGGAATCAGAAAATTATTCAATTTTCAATCTGATCGCACATGAATGTCGTGGGAAAGCGTTAGGAAAACAATGCGTATAAAGACATCATAATCTCTAAAAATAAGCCATGTTGAAATGCATTAAATAATCTACCTCTGCTCGTTAACAATAAGTAATATTAATTTAATGAGTTCCGACGTTCATCACGCACGAACTCACTTTATTTTATAAACTGAATTCAATGAAATCTATACAGAATATTAATAAATGAAATAAAATTAATTAATANAAAATTATAATAAAAAAAATATTTGTAATGATAATATAAAAAGGACTTCCCATTAACCACTAGTTTTGTAATAATAAGTAGGTACCTAGATATTACAAATATTTCCTATTAACCCTTCCTTCTTTTTTTACCAATAAAAATGTTAAAAAAAGCACCCTTCCATATTAGTTAAACGTGGGTCAAAAATTAAAAATTTAGAAGTTGGTTTAGATTTTCGCGACTGTCATCTGAAAAAAATAAATTTGCGGAATTTGTTGGATTTGGGTCGGTACTTAATAGTAATTGGGAAGCAATGTTTGCGTAGGTCTTGGCAGTTTACGTCAGTAAAAAAGAGCGCGGCACGACTGACCACACGGCTCACGCATGACTATAACTCAGTAGATACAAGGACCTTTTGAGTAAAATCGGGTGAAACTAATGTATTCAAGCATCCGGAACCTCAAATATGTATTTTGTTATTAAGATTCCTTCTTATCTCCACTAATTTATAATTTCCAATTTTTACAACATCCATGTCATTTCACTATGTTACATTTATAGGTATACCGTCATTTACTCCTAAATAAATCACTATCCTTAGTGGTCAGCAAACCCAACAATGTCAAAATAGTCCAGAAAAAGACACTGTCCAAGTTATTTTATTGTTAAGGCAAATGTACTGATGATCTTGAAAAGATGTAAAATTATCGTGTAATGTAAACGAACTAATTAACAATTAAGGATAAGCTCATAATTAACCGAAACGTATGCGAATGTTCAGCAAATACGTATTTTACAGTTTATACAGAAATTATTTAAGTCGATGTCTCAGAGCAAGAAAATGAAAGTCATCCAAAATTTTATGAGTAAGTTAATGAACTGAAATTTTCAAATGACCTTAAACAAAACAAAAAAGATTTTACGGTTATTTCCATTGAACCATTTGGCAGTAATTAGCAGGGTTTGTATAGCTTTTGCAGTCTTGACCATTAGATACCTTTTTATGAGACTACGATAATGACCAACGTAGGAAAAGGTGAAAAGTCTCAATCAAATCGAAACTACCGTCAATTCTAATCATCAGTAATGGATTAAAAGACATTTTGACATTATATTTATTAAACTAAGTTACCTCCCGCGTAATTGTCGGGAATACAATGCGCCTCCTCTTGGACTACGTTCCGTTATAACTAATATCATTATCATAAACTCGTCAGTCCTAAGACTGGTTGAAAACGCACCTTCACTATTTCCTATCCTGAGCTAATCTTCGCATTTTCCTGAAACTAGAACATCCCACATCCTTAACTATTTGCGAACAGTAATCTAACCTACGTCTACCGCTACCCATCCTAACTCCTATTTCTACCTCTAATATGTCTTTGACTAGACCTTCATGCCTGAGGTGTCCTACGAATCTATCTCGTCTATTTTTTATTTACGTCCATAGAGTCCTCAGTTCTATTCTATCTAATATCTCTTCAATTCCAACCTTCTTGATCCACGGTATCCTTATCATTCGCGTGTAACACCACATTTCGAACGCTTCTAACCTTTTCTTTTCCGCAGCGCCCACCGTCCATGTTTCGAATTTCTAAATTAACCGTTCGCGAGCATAGAAGTGACTTCTTTTTATTGAAGGCGGCTCGACCCTGTGTTATCCTTTGCTTTATATCCCTACTACTCCTTCCGTCCTGATTTATGTGACTTCCTAGATACCTGAAATCAGCCACTTCTTCTAATTTATCGTCTCCTATCCTTATATTCGCTCTTTCCCTACTTTGTTTCCTTGCATATCACTATTTTAGTTTTACTTTTATTTATTTTCATACAGTACTGTTCTGTTAATACCGCTTCCATTTTATTTAAAGCTATCTCTAACTCCTACTTGCTAGACGCTAATACTGCTATATCATCTGCAAATCTATGCATACTAATCTTTTACCCCTGTATATCTATCCCTATACAGTTTTACTGTCTTTAATAATGCTGATCGCGTCTTCGATGTATAGGACAGAAAGCAGCGGTGACAGTGTGCCTGACTCCCTTCCTAATATTTACTTCTCTACGTTGCATCCCCAGCTCTATAACTGCCTGTTGCTCTTTATACAAACTAAGTGTCACTCTTCTATCTCTATAACTCATCCCTAAATTTTTATATTGTCAAAAGCTCTTTCTTTCCTTTTTCTATCGTTTTCTATATTATTNGACATTATATTTATTAAACTAAGTTACCTCCCGCGTAATTGTCGGGAATACAATGCGCCTCCTCTTGGACTACGTTCCGTTATAACTAATATCATCATCATAAACTCGTCAGTCCTAAGACTGGTTGAACACGCACCTCCACTGTTCCCTATCCTGAGGTAATCTTCGCATTTCCCTAAAACTAGAACAACCCACATCCTTAACTATTTGTGAACAATAATTTAACCTACGTCTACCTCTACCCCTCCATACTTCCATTTCTGCCTAGAATATGTCTGACTAGACCTTCATGCCTGAGATGTCCTACGAACCTATGTCATCTATTTCTTATTGATTTCCTTAGAGTCCCCAGTTCTCCTATTCTATCTAATATCTCTTCATTTCCAACCTTCTCTATCCACAGTATCCTTATCATTCCTTTACTTTATATCCCTACTACTCCTTTCGTCCTAACTTATCTGACTTCCCAGATACCTAAAATCAGCCACTTCTTCTAATTTTTCGTCTCCTATCTTTATATTCGCTCTTTCCCTACCTTCTTTTTTCCTTGCATACCAGTATTTTTGTTTTATTTTTTTGTATTTTCATACAGTACTGTTTTGTTGATATCGCTTCCATTTTATTTAAAGCTATCTCTAACTCCTCCTTCCTAGACGCTAATACTGCTATATCATCTAATAAATCTAAGCATACTAATCTTTTACCCATGTATATCGATCCTTATACAGTTTTAATGTCTTTAATAATTCTGATCGCGTCTTCGATGTATAGATTAAAAAGTTGCGGTGACAGTGTGCATCCCTGCCTGACTCCCTTCCTAGTATTTACTTCTCTACGTTGCTGCCCCAGCTCTAACTGTCTGTTACTCTTTATACAAACTAAGTATCACTCTTCTATCTTTGTAACTCATCCCTACATTTTTAAGTATATTTTACATCTTGTCCCATTTAACATTCTCAAAAGCTTTCTAAATCTACAAATCCTATGTACGCACTCATTCCTTTTTTTATCGTTCTATATTATTACCCGTAGAGCTAGAATGGCCTCCCGCGTTCTTCTATTTCTTCTAAACCCAAATTGATCTTCTGCTAATAATTCTTCCGCCCTTTTTCCCAACTTCCTCTGTACAATTCTAGTTAAGATTTTTGACTCATGGGAAGTTAAGCTAANTGACAGTGTGCATCCCTGCCTGACTCCCTTCCTAGTATTTACTTCTCTACGTTGCTGCCCCAGCTCTAACTGTCTGTTACTCTTTATACAAACTAAGTGTCACTCTTCTATCTCTATAACTCATCCCTAAATTTTTATATTGTCAAAAGCTCTTTCTTTCCTTTTTCTATCGTTTTCTATATTATTACCCGTAGAGCTAGAATGGCCTCCCGCGTTCTTCTATTTCTTCTAAACCCAAATTGATCTTCTGCTAATAATTCTTCCGCCCTTTTTCCCAACTTCCTCTGTACAATTCTAGTTAAGATTTTTGACTCATGGGAAGTTAAGCTAATTGTTCTAAATGTCTCGCACCTATCCGCGCCTCTCTTTTTAGGTATGGTTACTACCAGGTTCCGTTTATAATCCTGTGGGACTTTCCCTGTCTCGTAAATGTGACTAACTAGCTTAAACACATGATGTCTAACCTCTTGTCCTGCATGTTTTAGAATTTCCGCCTGTATCCCGTCTATACCTGGCTCTTTATTATTCTTTAAACTTTTAATGCTACATCGAACTCTTCTCTCATTATGGGATAACCTAGTTCATCTACCTCCACCAGTATCTTCCTTCTCTAATATATCTCTTAACTCATGGCCTGCGCATAGGTTCTCTAAATATTCTTTCCACTTATCTGCTTTTTCTATCAAAATGACCCCTGCCTCGTTTATTTTATATTAGGTACTACCATACCCTACATCTCTAAAATTCCTTTTAATTATATTATAAGTCTCATCGTTTTTTTTTTTATAACTAGCTAGAAAGAAAATAAGAACTCAAAAGGATGGTCTAAATAATTATAATAATCAGAGTTCATCGAGTACATAAGTGAAAACAACGTACCTCTCCTATACACTTCAGGAAGTTGGGTTTTAACAGGCGAGAGTACCTACAGGAAAAGCGTTTTATTTCGCGTGCTAAATTATTCGCGCAAACTAGTTTATAATACAGAGTGAATGCGTCCACGACTTTTGGTGGTTCGTTCGTTTGAATTGGCGATAAAAGTAGTACAGGCCTAATTCTAAAAATATTTGATTTCAGTCACAAGCGCGGACAAAACAGAGTCGGTTAGTTATTAGCGCTTCTTTTACAATATGGGCCGCGTCGAAGTTGTTGTTGTCACTCCTCTTCGTTCCTGCTCTTAAAATGTCATGGCTTGTTCATAGTATATATAGTAAATTTAGACGCCCTCCGTAACTCGTCAGACCGTGAAAAGCTTCCCAAATTTATCGAACAAAAGTTGAAAAAAAAAAGAATACGTGCAGGTACTTATCTACACTTGGTAGAAGTTACATTCAAAAAACGAATCAAAGGATTTTTATTGAATATTCACTAATCTACACGGTTACAACATAACATCACTGCAAGTTAGTTATTATTTTTGCGAAATTTGGCTCAAAAAAAGAAAACCTTTATCTTTCTTTAGTGCAAGTAAATTTTAAACAACAAGAATTCGCTTGGCACAAAAATTAAGTAATAGTTATGATGAATTTCCCTAAGTTGACTCTAGATCCCTTGGGACTAGGGAGATTTTCCCAGGTTTCGTAATGCTAGCCAAAAACCGAATGTAGTTATCTCTCTCCCTTTTATTTACTGTTTACAGAGTAGTGAAAGAGAGGAAGTTGACAAGGTAGTCTGACCTCTGTAATAACCCAATAGGAGTCATTCTAAAAAGCACCGGAAGTTACCCTGTTAATAGAATCCCATACTCCTAAAATTTCCATTTCGAAATATTGTGAGCAGATAACGGTTCAACATCATAAAGTCGTCAGTCCTAAGACTGGTAGGACATGCACCTCTACTCATTCCTATCCTGAGATAATCTTCACATTTCCTTAAAACTAGAACATCCCACATCCTTAACTATTTGTTAACAGTAATCTAATACCTCTACTTCTCTTAACTCCTCTTTCTGCTACTAATATAGTCTCTTCATGTCCGAGAAGCTGTTCTACCAATCTATCTCGCCTATTTCTGATTGACTTTCAAAGAGTCTTTTGTTCTCCTATTCTTTCTAATACTTCTTCATTTCTAACCTTTTCTAAACATGTTATTCGCCATCATTCGCATGTAACACCACATTTCGAACGCTTCTAAACGTACAACTTTAACAATCTTTTTCGAATTTCTAAATTGACCGTTCGCGAGCATAAAAGTGGCTTGTTTTTATTGAAGGCAACTGGACCCTGCGCTGTCCTCTGCTTTATTTCTCTACTACTCCTTTCATCCTGACTTTATAGTTACCGAAAGTCAGCCACTTCTTCTAATTTTTCTCCTATCTGTATATTTGCTCTTTTTGTATTTTTTCTTCCCCTGCATACCAGTATTTTTGTTTTACTTTTATTTATATTCAAGCAATACCTACTGTTTTATCAATATATAAATACTTTTTTTTTAACTGGCAAAATATCCGGTGAACTATTTCCAAGTTATTTAATCAACTAAAACAGCTTTATTTTTGTTAAATTTATACCGTATCACCTACAATTTATTTTTATAACAGTGTGAAAATGATTTATTGCTCACGGCTACTAACTGCTCATATTTTCTTTGACACAAGAAACTTATAATAGAGAACATGTGTTACATTATTTCAGAACATGACGAGAGAAAAAAAGGTTTCTTGGTGCATATTTTACATAATTGCAATAAAATTGTCATCGGTAATTACAACACTTCATAAAACAGATAAGCAGTTTTATAGAATTTGGTCTCAATATCTACTTCAAATTGATAAAAATTTTTGCTTTAATTATACTTTAGATTATAAAGTGCAATAATTTGATATGTACTCCTGACTAACCAAAGTTTCTTATTTTCTAGGTTAAACTTTGCGTAAAGAATGACAGTAGGTAAATACTGTCCTTCTTTATCACGATCCTTACGGAACAGTATTTCTTTTCTAGATAAAAAATACGCTATGTCCGTTTCAACAAACGCACATTCACATTAATAATATTAGTAAGGTGTGTTATTCTTCATAAAACCTAATTAACTGTTAATTCTTTTTACAAATAAAAATGACTTTTTAAAAGTTCTAGCTCTAAATATATTAATTTCTAAATTACTATTTTACTGTTACTTGTACATCCAACTATTTGTTTTTTATGACTTCGTCCTCCGAGACAGAACCGCACTGCATCAAGGATGCGTGAATCGCTTACTTTTTAGGTCTTTAAATCAGAAGTAGAAAGTTCCTTCCTCATCCGCGCGGTCGATGAAAGTGGATGAAAACTTAATATTAAAATAAATAGCTTAATCGTGAAAATTTTTATTAGAGATGAAGACCACCCGTATATGGAACATAATTAAAAAAATTTGATCAAATATGAAAATCTGCTTGCGTTGTTTGCTTTCAGGGATGGATTACTAATGCCGAAATCGCCTGTAGAACGCCCTAAATCTATTTCAACCCCTGTCTTTTTTCCAAGTAGGACCCTATTTTATACTAGGAAATTAAAAAAATATATAGTTATGCAACACTTTGAATTTCCATTGAATAATTGCGATTATTGAGAATTAGGCATTATCCTATTCAACAAGACGCCTATTGTTTTTCTTTTAGTTAATTCCCAAAAGGTATGCAAATTATAGTGACGCATTTCTTGTACCCCCGACACGACGCTCTCGTAAGCAATGCTCCTTTTACGATAATGAAAGCGATGCGATGGGAAAATAAAAGTTGCAAAAGCATACAAAACAAGCATATTGTACATACGTACGTATAAGTATAGATAGATAATCATAAAAACAGTACCTGCAAGAGCTTTTCCTGTATGTTCAGACAGTTGTGTGTAGCTGGTACAAGTCTCGAACAAATAAGCTTATAAATGTTTCTCACCAACATAGAATGTAATTCAATAGAATCATTGTCTCATTGTGAATATTATCAGTCGCCAATTTACATATTGCATATCTGTTGGTCGTTTCAGATCGCTTAGACCTTACAATATGCGTACTCGATAAATTTTATATGCAGTCCACTATAGTGTCCATGTATATACGGGGACCTTCCGTTTCATCTATGATACTTTCCACCCCACTGGCACAAAGTGCCAGCAAATAAATTACAAACGAATATACAAATGCCTGTTAACTAGTTAGTAAAATGTACAAATTAATCCACAGCAAGGGGAACATATCCCCTACTGTTGGCATCGCTGCTAATATTAATTTGAAATCATTTTTTCCGATTTTTTATTTACCCACTACAATGAGCGATCTGAATTTATTGAGAAAAAGTGCACCATGTAATTTTTGCTTTTTGGAATTAAACATACGCTCCCTAAGCTTTTTGGCTCGCACACGCGTCTCTAATAATATTTCCCATTCCTGGCCCAATCTTTGCATTTCCCTAAATCTGGAACGTCCCACATCCCTAACTATTCTAGGATCTAATCTAACCTTCCTCTTTACTCCTTTTTCTGCGTTTGATATATCTGTAACATCCACTCTGAAGTTGGTTAATTTAGTTGGCAATAATATAGACTAGTTAAATCGCTATCTCCTCTTTCATAGATGTAGCTAAAGCATTTAACTACATTTCCTATTCGACCTTCAATAGGTAATTTGGTCATGTACAATTTTCAGACCAACACTTGCATGATCATTTTTACTTTTCTGTGTAATAGATAGCAAAAGATCTAATTTAATCCTTTAACATTTATTTAATTAACCAAGATGTTCCACAAGGTTCAGTATTGCACCCTCTCTTATTCTTAGTTTACATAAATAGTTTACCTTTGTTTATGAAAGCAAACAATGTTTTATTCACGGAATGACATTACAATTATTAGTCAAGGATAAAAACCATATTCCGGATAAATTGCACAATAATTGTAAGAAGAACGTTTTCTTCAGTCTCTGAAGAAGGTAACATTGTTACCACAAAATAACGTATAGTGCCGTATTTTGGCTATAGTATTGACAAAGTTTCCAGTTTTCTTAATATTTGTTTAACAATAACATAGGGGGGTTGAAGTATATATAATTGATACTTTTTATACTAATAATTAGTGGCTGACCGATGCGGCATTGTCATTTATAACTCAAGAACTTGATCATTCTTAGAATTTCGATATCATTCAAATAACACCCCCCTCAACTTTATTTGAAATTTTTATTTTTTTTCTCAATCCTTTAAAATGCAATTTTCGCAAAATCCAATAGTTTCAGCTTTGCGTTGATCATCAGTCAGTATTAGTCAGTCACGAAAAGCTCCTCTACATAAAAAGAACATACAGAGCTTAACTTCTTTAGCCGCTCCTCGGTCTATCCGGTTCCTGTTTATTGACCCCACTTTTTCACTCGTGGAAAAAGTGGAATTAGCATTTTTTGGATCGGTTGCAAAGCGATTCCCAAAAATAAAGCTCGTCCAGATATTAACACCCTCTTAATTCAGACCCCGCAGACTAATTGGTCTTGCAAGTGAAAATGCCCCCGAAGAAAGACAAATTCTTATAAATTACTTTTCACCTCATCATGTTCAACGAAGCAAAATTTTTCCTCGCCGTCGAGTGAATGTTCCAAAAGTGTTCGCGTTTTATAGGCACTGACATCCAGTCAAAACAAACCGATTTAAATTTCGCAATTAATTTGAAATTCTTGCAATTTTTATGTCTGATTCGGAGTAACTTTTTTTGTTAATTCGTACTATTATTAAATTTAAAACATTTTCTTACACGAAACAACTGATCAAAATCAGTTATTCAACCAACATTTTTCGACTAGTTCGATGCACGGATTACTTTTATTAATTGTTCAGCTTTAGTACATGGCAGCAATTTATAAATATAAAAAGATTTTTTTGAATATTGGTCTGAACGATATTACGCATTTAATAAGATGATAATGATATGACTATCACTATAAGTTTTCCTACTTCGACTTATCGGGATTAAAAATATACTTATTAAAAAAGAAAACATCTATAATTATTTGTTCTCTGAAAATCACTTAAATCTAATAAGAAAAAGAAAAAGTTTTTTTCTGACTTACTTACTGTAGTAGATATGTCCAAGGTACAAAGTTGTGTATTTTTCTTCTGAAATGAAACAAAAAATACATTAGAAAAATTGATCTAAGAAAGCGAATTTGATGCTAAAAGCAGTACAGAGTAGCAAATAAAATTGGAACTTAATATAATTATGTATAATATATCCCAGTAGTTATAATGAAGCAATTTTATTTTGATGCCAATTTCTAGTCAAAAAGAGAAAGTGAAACTTCCGTGTGGGTGCCCACTTGTAGATCAAGAGGATGCACAAACGTCAGAACAAAATTCCTTATAATTCATACTGTAGAAGCACCACCAACGGCTACGTAATGTTTACATTGATGTGTGACGTTGCAATCGTAACTTTTTTTAATGTTCATACATATATTTAGAACATTAGTGGCCCGAACAGCCACCTTTTTGACTGACCAATCCAATAAGGATTGAATTTGCATTCACCGAATTAATATTAGCAGCTTATTTGACCAAAACGATATACCATATTTCTAAATAGTAAAATTATTTGTTGAATGGGGTTTCACTTCAAACGCACGTGATTTGAGTCAACTCACTTTCGGTTTTATCAATTTCTGTATGTTATGCCACATTGACCTAACTCACCTTTATCTGTCAATTGAAAGTCAACGATGAATGTTGGTGATCGCTTATTCCACAGTAAGTAACGCTAAAAACACTTATGCCGGTTCGGTAAAATAAAGTATACTCTCCGTTTCCTAACCGACCTAAGATTCAACGGAAATAGGACCTGGGTTTCCGGACCGCCGGTCTGACATGCGAGCAATCCTATCACTAAACCATAACGCTTCCTGAAATGGAGGTTAGGTGCTGTTTCCTATGCAATGATAGCTCTCAATCGTTATCGACAAATAAGCAAAGGAAATATGGATTCCGTTGGTGAATCCATCAATCTCTTGATGGTCCATGTCTAGAGACTTTGTCTGATTAGTACTCCGGAAAAATTAAGGGATAAGAAGTGATATACATAACATGAGGGTAGTGTATTCCCATTGCACCGTCCATATGTGCCCACCACGTCCGCGTTTGATATTTTTACGTGCAATTGGCCTGTCTGTGTACCAGCTGTTGCGAAGGTCACGAATAGGTATGAGTGTTTCATCACTTGACGCTTACGATTACGACGAACGGTAAGATAACGCGGCTACCAAACTGGTTTTTAATCATTGATGGCTCGTTAATTGGGTACATTTTGTGCGTACTTTTTACACCCCCTGCGTTGTGGTGTTATCACGAGATGCACTCTACACTGTCTCCAGATGTTTCCTTTCAATTATTCCGGAATACTGATCAGACGTTGAGTACATAGATAGGTTTGATAAGAATGAGGGACAAATCATTGTAAATATCATATATGCATTACCAAATGGAAAGAAAGCCCCTTATTCCACTAATATTTTGTCTTCAAAAATAGTTTTTCGAAAAACATAATTCCTGCAAACGAACCATAAACAGAACCGTTTGAGTGGCCAAAGACAATTTAAACACCTTGCCACTTAATACGAATCGTTGGCCAAGGATGTTACGCATAATGGCGCCAGCGGGCATCAGTATACAAACTATTATAGCATCAGCCAGTTCTACTTGCCAACAGGATATCCTTAATTTCCAAAAATATTAGTTTATTGAACATGTGGCGGTCTAACCCTATTTCTATTTGAATATGCTTCTCCCATTTACGTCTCCTTACCAGTTTTACGCTCATTCCCTTTTTTTTCTGCAGGTTGCTAAAGCTGAGACCACTTTTCACCTCGTGTATGCTCGCTTAATCTAAATTAGTTTAATGACCTAGTTTGTTTATTACGTCGTCGGAATAATATGAATGAAATCGAAACGGGAGCTCGGAACTATAATTATCAAGAATGGAGACAACATAAATAGGTTAAAGAAACCTGTTTACTAAACTAATTGTTCCCTGAAAAAGCTTAATATTTAAATTCTACGTTTATCACACTAAAAAGAATTAATTAGAACCGATGAATACATTAAAGCATATTCAAAATACACAAAATTGGTAGTGTAAATTTAGAAAAAAAAAAACGCTGAAAAGTCACTTATTACCAAAAAGAACAAATGTACAAGGAGTTTCGAAAATGTTTATATAATATCGAGTTACAGGAGACTGTCGCCATCTATTGGTATTCGCTGCTACGTGCAGTTAGCAACATCGAACGACATGACCTAGAGGTTTATTTAAATCATTGCTTAGCATATGGGAGGACACCGGTTCGATTCCGGGTCCTAGTTTTTCTATCATATAGGATACACAAATGATGGACAGTAATAATATTGCACAGATAATCTTTCAATTAACTTCTGTCAAAGGAGACTGAAGGAGACCTTCGGCCACACTTTCCTAACATATTCATATTCATACTCATCTACTAGTAGTAGGAACTGGTGGGAATAAAACACCCAAAAGTTTATAGCTGAGTCTGTCTATGGTGTGCTGATGAAATCAAATAGTTTCGATAAATTACTGGCTAAGAACTTCGCGTTAGTCTCCGAAATGTTTGAGTAAAAACAGCATCTATCGAAATTTTAAGGTATGTGAGCTACTTATCGAAATGTTGAATGGTGGTGTAAGTAGAAGCAATCATAAAAAGGAAAGTAAAGGGTAAATAAGCAAAAAAGGAATTACATAAGTTTTTAGTAGTGGTTGTCACTAATATATATATTAATAACTTGAGGTAATTTATAGTGGGTAAAAATTTAAAATGATTTTTCACATTAATATATGATTCGTTTAGTTTACTGCTTTCCCAAAATGTATAAATAACACGAGTAATTGTAGAAGCCAGGAATCTAAAATTCCGTCCAAAAAGCTCAAAATTTCAGCACATTAAAATCCACAAAAAACAGTTGTAAAAGATCTTGTAATTGGCTGCAGAAGAATGCATTATGCAACATATCTGAAAATAAAATAACAAGTGGAACATCGAGGACGTGCGTGCGTTTACGTTTTGTCATATCCTAAAGCATGTGGTGCTCGCGAAGTAATAGTAGTGTTAGTGCCGACGTTTGTACACATTATGCATGCATGCTTATGAAGTTCACAACACTTGGCTCAAAAACAATCACAGTAAGCACTGAGTCACGCCCCTCTAAAGATAGAAGCGTGACTGCATCGACCAAGCGTAATTCGGGAATGGCTCGAATTAGTGCCCTTACTGAAAGGGTGTGAAAACTACAGGGTGTCCCTCGTTCTCTTGAGTAATGAATAGGTAGGTACAATCTAATCTAACTCAATTCGATTCGAGATTGGTTAAAAGGATTGTAAAGCAATGAATATTGGGAACGTTTTACAATACTAAGTGAGCTTTATCTAAAAGTCATATCAAAGCCATTTTTTTGGTATTCGGCTTCATCACGACTACCAATAGTTCAGGCAGGTTTAGAATTAAAGCTATTAGTGCACCAGGTACTTAGACTAGCTTCCGAGGTACCAATTCTTTTTACGCAGGTTATCGTTATTACCAAACTAATACATATTTTCTGGAAGAAGCTTTATGTCAAAGGACGAAACATCGCTATGATCGTCGTATCTCCACTCTCTCGGATATTAGGATAATTCCCCACCATAACTAATCTAATTGTAAGTCTTCGTCAGCCTCTTTTTAATTACTATTGCTTCTGCTTCTAACTAACGCTTCAAGAAGGTGTCCTCTACCATCCTGTCTCTCCTTTTCCTTCCTTAACTTCACACAACGCCCTTTGTTCTCCTACTCTTTTCAATATCTAACCTTTTCTATTGACGGTATTTTCTCAACCCTACTCCACTTATTGTTTTAAGTATCTTTCGCTTTTTTCATCTTGAGTCATGCGACTTCTTAGATACTTTTCTACACTAACTTTAGCCTGCGTTACACACTAATGTCTTTTTATTTATATTCGCTCAATATACTTTTCTGTCAATACCGATTTCTTTTTTTTTTTAAGATTATGTCTAACTCCTCCTTGCTATATGCGAACGATGATTTGTTTATATCGTACGATTTATTCAGTCAAGAAAATGAATTCCAGTTTCTTTTATTACTCTATAACTTAAGTGGACCACCCTGTATTTTGGCGGTAAAAGAGAGCTGGCTCATCCGAAAATAAAAATTCAATGCTGGCACCTGTAGGACATATTTTCAACGGAAGCCACGACGAAAAATCAGTGAACGATCTTATTTTCAAGAAGCGCCACCTCAACAAACTGAATCAGCTCGTAATCGGCAAGAAAAAAAAACACACAGCGCTCTTTTTCTACTCGGTTTTCTAGCGAAAATAGGAACAGTTGTGTCAGATCTTTTAATATACATATGTAATAAAATTAACCAAATTCTGGCAAAGATGTATGCTATAACAACGAACAATTGTAGTTCATAAAAGCTTGTAATCAGATATTTGAAACTTAGCATCATTTACCGCTTCGTTAACATCAGTAACACGCAATTACTATTTAGATTTAGATGAAGTATTATTCTAAATCGCCCTTGAAATTTTTAGTTGTGGATTATTTTCTTGATCAAGACGATTCACTCCATTCCCAGATTATGTCCTTTCTTGTTAAGTTATTTTCCGAGTATTCGTCATTTAATAACTTGTGGATAGTAGGGTACAAACGCATTAAATGTCTTGAATTCGGATACAGTTTCCTCAAAAACCTTCAACGGATCTACTACATAGATCAAAATCCTTTAACTTTAATACTTTACTAGAAATCGTTGGAATCTTCAACCCTGAATCATGTG
The DNA here is from genome assembly GCF_000699045.2 of Agrilus planipennis. NCBI lineage: Eukaryota > Metazoa > Arthropoda > Insecta > Coleoptera > Buprestidae > Agrilus > Agrilus planipennis. The sequence continues at coordinate 257,459 of NW_020438887.1, forward strand.
CTGTATCACATTTTAGTTCTCAAGACCTCGTTTCCAAAACACCATGTAACGACACCACATATGAACAACATTAATTAAATTTTATTCGGGCATAAAAAGAAGAACATCGGTGATAGATATAATAGATGAAATGTAACGTGTGTATGAGGAGGGGGTTCTACATGAACCAGCTGTCATTCGTCCTTGAATTCTTCCCATAACTGTTGTTAGTTGTTTTTGTTCGGTTGACAGCTACATGAGATGTTCTCAAGAAAGTGTTATCTTAAGAAAAAAGTACGACAACGTAAATTCGCACTGACCTCTATCGTACCAAACAATAATAAATCATGTATTTAATTCCGATCACGAATACTTGCGCTACCATATTAAAAGCTACTTTAAAAAGACGTAACATATACCAATTCCGATACCGTTTCCATCTCATTCCGTTCGAGTGATGGAAGAAAGGACGGACAACGCGATTGTATGATCTGTTTCGAGCGGTCGATAGGTCTCAGGTGAATTCGTAACTTGTGCCAGTTTTTGTGCACATTACCTAAAAGTATAAACTTGCTCTTTACAAATCTATACTTGATCAAACTCTTCAGGCCATTTAATACGTACCACGTGACCTAAATATAAACGTTATTGTCCGAAGAATACGAAAGCAACAAGCAGTTACATATGGTCAGATCGATTAATTCTGTTTTGCAAAACTTTTAACATAGAATTATCCTTTTAAGGGACGACGCGGTGGTTTACACGACGATATTTATTCGATGCTGGCCATTTTCGGTAGCAAAGGTGGTAAAACCAGAAAAGACGTTTTAGAAATTGCAGGTGTACTGGAGAAATTTTTCATCGGACGATTTCACTCACGATGCCCACCAGCAATAACTTAAAAAAATTAATCTCTTTTAAAACGCAGAAACTATTTTACTGCAGGAATTATACTCCTGTTAAAACCATCCACAGGACCTCCATACCCGGTAGTCGAAAAACCGTAGCTTGCGTACCATATGTAACTCTGTGGCTTCTTGAGGATGACTCTGGCGCAGAAAACCACAGACGCTAATAGTGATATAGCGTCAAAAATAGTACATGATCTTTAGTTAACGAATAACTCGCTGGGCGCTTTAAGTATCGTTTCGAATCATGCTGATGATCTGCCACATCTACCAGATCAAGGAAGTTGTGGTGTTACAGGAGGATGATATATAACTATGCGTGGAAAGAAAAGGTTCGAAATGAGGAGGTATTGCAAAAAGTAGGAGAGCAAAGGGCACTGCAGATATCAATAAGTAAAACGACATATAGGATAGTAGGACACCTTCTGAGGTAAGAGGAAGATTTAGATTGGATTACTGTTCACAAATAATTAAGAATACGGGGTGTTCCAGTTCTTGAAAAATGCGAAGATTAACTCACGGCTGCTGGCTTTATGTTAACGATACTTACAACCTAACCCCTTGGGCCTAGCATTTATCCCGATGTGTCTATAGATCTTTACGTATTCCAATCAGGGAAAGTTTTCTCACCATAACCTGACTTAAACTCTTAGTGCATACCTCTTTACATATGCCAATCAGCGAAACGTTTCCACCATAGCCTAATCTATGCCCTCGGTGCATACGACTTGCTCTTAATGCATATTATTTCATTCTTGCTGCATAGTAGTTTACATATTTCAACCAGAGAAATATACAAATACAGTCAACATTTTCTAACTAGTTATTCGATTCGGCATGGACGACAGACACTATGCTATGAGACTCGACCATTTTACTTTCTACAGAAAATTGAGCAGTCTGACTATTAATTTATCCCAGCATAATAAGTCACCTAGTGCTAGTGCTATAGATTAGGACACAATCAAATAAATTCACACCCATATCCTTACTCTTTCAAGTTCTACCTATAATTCCCTAGATTACTCCGCACAGAAAACATCGTCCTTTCATTAAAGAAAATTCATCACAATGAAAATGGTTAATATTCTGAGATATAGCACAAAATGCTAACGAATTACAAAAATGCATATCTACAGTGCGAAAAAAGATATGTACCTAGTTCTTCGTAATATATATGCCGTGCATTAAACGACAATAGGGGGGTCTCGCGAAACATCGCACCGTCAAGCTTTATGCATCGCGTTTGGTCCTTACGCCGCGCTGGCTCGTTATATTATAAGCTTTCTTCTTAACAGTAGCCGGACTAGTGAGTAGTACAGTCGTATAGGGCATGCAAGTAGGTACCGAGTATACCTACGAGTCGGCGGGCCGCGGCAGGACCTCAGCCGCATTCGTATAAGACGTCGACGGCGGCCACCGTGGCGTGTACCGTGAGTGCAAGTAGCGGCCGGCCGTCAACAAACCGATGCGATTCGATGCCGATGGCATGGGAAGGAGCGCGTTAAGCATGGCGGTAGATCGAATTATCAAAGCGTAGCGCTCGCTACTTCCATAAACTTGAGCGTGCGGTGCCTCTAGGCTGACGTCACACAGGACCGCCACTGTTGTCGCACACTTGCCAAATCTCAATTTTTATTTAAACATAATCACACGTTCCCCAAAGAAAGGGACAATAGAAACAATACCTGTACCCATTGTCAAGCACATTTTTGAACTCCTGTGGTCGTAGGCTAGAATGAACTAAATGAATTGTGCGCTTCCCCATTAATATTCTTGTAAATCTGCAGATGCAGATTAAAATTAGACTGAACGTTAACTGATTGGCATGTAGACTTGTACGTACAGAAATATAAAAACTGTTTTCATTTAATTTTTCAACTATCTGTACCTAATCATGTTTCATAAATTTTTTTCAGCAATCTGTATCCCTTAGTCTACAAAATGAACATTTCAATGTTACCTTAGGTAAAAAGTTATTCTATTTAAAAACGTAGTATAAGAGCACATTTCAAAAGGGGTTGGAGATAGATCCTACCATATATTTAAAAGAAACACCATGAAAACGCACCTTTAATTGCTACCTCAGAGTACGTAGACTGGAGTGGTTGGGATACATAAAGACAAGAATTTAACGAATATCACCATCAGTTCCCATATCTCAACAAGGATTGGGGAAAGTTTTTGTTATGTCAATCAACCCTTACACAATTGCTGTCATTATCGCGACGCAAAGAAGGTAACACAACTGCACTGCTATTCAGAAATTGGCGTTCTAGAGGCTGGAAAAAATGGTGTGCCAAATACNTACGAGTCGGCGGGCCGCGGCAGGACCTCAGCCGCATTCGTATAAGACGTCGACGGCGGCCACCGTGGCGTGTACCGTGAGTGCAAGTAGCGGCCGGCCGTCAACAAACCGATGCGATTCGATGCCGATGGCATGGGAAGGAGCGCGTTAAGCATGGCGGTAGATCGAATTATCAAAGCGTAGCGCTCGCTACTTCCATAAACTTGAGCGTGCGGTGCCTCTAGGCTGACGTCACACAGGACCGCCACTGTTGTCGCACACTTGCCAAATCTCAATTTTTATTTAAACATAATCACACGTTCCCCAAAGAAAGGGACAATAGAAACAATACCTGTACCCATTGTCAAGCACATTTTTGAACTCCTGTGGTCGTAGGCTAGAATGAACTAAATGAATTGTGCGCTTCCCCATTAATATTCTTGTAAATCTGCAGATGCAGATTAAAATTAGACTGAACGTTAACTGATTGGCATGTAGACTTGTACGTACAGAAATATAAAAACTGTTTTCATTTAATTTTTCAACTATCTGTACCTAATCATGTTTCATAAATTTTTTTCAGCAATCTGTATCCCTTAGTCTACAAAATGAACATTTCAATGTTACCTTAGGTAAAAAGTTATTCTATTTAAAAACGTAGTATAAGAGCACATTTCAAAAGGGGTTGGAGATAGATCCTACCATATATTTAAAAGAAACACCATGAAAACGCACCTTTAATTGCTACCTCAGAGTACGTAGACTGGAGTGGTTGGGATACATAAAGACAAGAATTTAACGAATATCACCATCAGTTCCCATATCTCAACAAGGATTGGGGAAAGTTTTTGTTATGTCAATCAACCCTTACACAATTGCTGTCATTATCGCGACGCAAAGAAGGTAACACAACTGCACTGCTATTCAGAAATTGGCGTTCTAGAGGCTGGAAAAAATGGTGTGCCAAATACTCATGCTCGCTTATTATCGACGTTTACCACAAGTACCAACAAGTTCAGGCACGCTTCCTTTATGTTTTAGTGCACCTCCAAGCAGAGATATTTTCTCGCGCTTGTTAGATACTTGTTGCTGACGCTTGTTCATCAGCGTCGACAACCAGCGTTCTATGTATCCGCAAAAACCCTAATAACGGAAAAGGAATATGATATTATATGTCTATCGCTCATATGAGGTAAATCGACAGCATATTCAATTTAAACAAAAAAAAATATTATCAAACTTCAGTAATTCACCGCAAACAAAGTCCTAATGCATTACAGTTTTCCTAAGGTAGGACTGAATGTTTATTGCTTCATCGTCACCATCATAAGGTCGTCAGTTAGTCAGACTGGTTGGACACGTACGTCCACTCTTTCCTAGCTAATATTCGCATTTCTCTAAAACTAGAACATCCCACATCTTTAACTATTTGTGGACAGTAATCTAGGTCCTACCAACCTACTATCTCGCCTATTTCCTATTGGCTTCTACAGCGCCCTGTGTTCTCCTAATCTTTCTAAAACCTCCTCATTTCTAACCTATCCTATCCACGGCATCCTCATCAACTTTCTCTATTCCCTGCTATCCCCACTATCCACGTTTCGCATACATACACAGGCGTGCTCCAAACAAAGACATAGAAACTCCAGACTGTGAGTAAAAGTAAAGTCAAAAATATCAAAATCAAATACGTAATGGATGTTAGTGAGTGTTGTAGTCAAAAAAGTCATCAAAATACATAGTCTCTTGAGCATACGATAAGGGAACGTTAAGTGAATTCGGTAACGATTCGTTTTGTGCCGAATTTGAAGAAGTTCACGAATGCAATCCATATGTTCCAAATTTGGCAACGACGCGCCTGCCGGCGTTGTAATAATTCATTGCATTCAACGGCGGTGGTTGGTAGCCACTGCCAAATACAGTTCGCACGGGGAAACCTGATACCGATCCCGTTCCACGGCCGCCTCGCCGTAACGGGCTACTTACGCGCCGACACAGGTTTGCTATAGTACTACAACTGCATTTTATTGCTCTCTCGTACTTACTACTCGGCTACGGGTACTAACTACCACTTACTACAAGCCACCGCCGACCATCGTCGGCTTTTTAACGTGTCGTATGTCTAATGGTCCACGGGACACATGTTCCAAGGGTGCGCGAAGTACTACCGGCAAATCAGCTACTATACATACATTACGTATTAACATACCACTACTCATCGTTCCATTCTTTTAACATTACTTTCACGCCGTCAATTTTTCGACCCAATGTCAGTAAGCATAAAGAAATTTTAGAAAAAACACGTTAGAGTAGGTCACAAGAAGAAAATAAATAAAGTAATCTTAATGGGGTTTGTTCTACATTTGGTGAAGAGATTGTGAAATATTTGTTTCATACAGTTAGACCGGATTTGACAACTCTTTTAACATTATAATTCAATCTCATCACTTTCTGCAGATTAAAAGCATTTGACAGTTGGAGTTATAGGCGGATGTTAAAAATTCCGAGGATCGAAAAGATTGGGAATAAGGTTTTAGAAAAAGTAAAAGAGCAAAGGGCGCTATGGAAGCCAATAAGCAAAAGAAGAGATATGATTATATGGTACCATCCGAGACATGAAGGGCAAGTTAGAGACATTAGAAGCAGGAACGGGAGAACAAGAAGACATCCTTTGTAAGGACCTTGTCAGATTAGAAAAGAGATTAACCCCTAATCAAGATGATCGCCAGTCAGTGGGTCAGATGGGCAAGGTGACGGAGGTTATGAATTGTAGCAGGGCCGCGCCGCCCACGTGTGCGAGGTGTGGGGCGTACCAAGATACAAAAGAAACAGTAAAAAAAAAGAGGCATTTCATAGGTTTCGCTAAGGTTCGACGCGATCCTAAATTGTAGGTAAAATTAAATACAATTCGTAAAGTTTTGATCAAGAAACCATTATCTTAATCAAAGCATAATCTTCTTGGGGTTCTTGTAAATTTTTTGGCTACTTCTAACTTAGTTACGTTACCGAAACTGTAGCCAAAGTTTTCTTTTTTATTGCTTTACTTTAACAGCACAGTTCACATTCGACATGCACACGTACAGGTGTATGTTTCAGATCGCATCAGGTAGGAATTATAAATCAGACAATAAATAGCTTTTCATCTGATTAAATTTTCGAACCACAAGGGGGCAAGGGCAATACTCATGCCCCTAATTACCACAACTGAAGACATGTCCGTTAAATTATGTGTTGTGATAATTAGAAACGAGTCTCTCCTTATCCCGAACCTTGCATTAAGTTAGTTGAATTATGTTCCTATACAGTAGGTATTCTACTTTCTTGCCAAAAAATAAATGCTAGTTTATTAAATATTTTCTTTTAGATAATTAATACGTGAACATCGAAGTCAAACATACTGTAATGTTCGTGGGTTTAACAAAATTTAACTTCTTAGACGGTAACTATTTATTTCTAATTATTATTGAACACTATTAAATTATTTACTAAACTTAGGTAATTATTCTATTTGTTTACACTACTGTTACTATTCACTGTTCTATTTATTTCACTTCTACTACTGTCAATTTATTTCTTGATTCACTTCTGCAACGGTCAATTTATTTCTCCTCTCGGCGATCGTCTCTTTCTTTAAATACTCTCTTGGTCCCTTTCGGGAACTTTCTCGAGCCGTCCGGAAAAGTGTCTTTTTCTTTGAACTGTTTAATTGCTTTCCCGGAACGCAGGTACGACACACACGTTTACAGATACGGCGCACATGAAGAAAGGCGCTCGCGGCTAGTCGGCGAATCGATAACCCGATAAAAGGGGGTAGTGCGGTAGAAAACGCTTTAATCGTGGATGTATAAGAAGAGATACTTGGCGAGACGATCCGAATTCGACTTATGTTAGGTTAATTGAATGTCGACCGTACGCCATACTAGTTTTGCTTAAAAGCTCAATGGCGTTTCTTATGCATGAGCTTTTAGTTTCAAATACATTGTCGTATGGTATTTTACTGTACTATTACTTCATTTAGACGGTGATTTTACTGCTTCAAAACAGTCGCACTTTTTTACAAGCAAAACAGACTTTTTGTTATGATCAACCGACTTTGAGCAATAAAATTGAGACGTCTAGCGCGAGCCGTAATTTTTGTGTTTGTTTATGGATCATGAATCCATAAAGTTTGGCGCAAATAAATTTTACCGCCCAGTGTTCTAGAGTACGTACAAGTTGTCTCGAAAACGATGTGTCCGTAAAAATTGTAATAAGATTCTTGGCGATTTTTCAAAATAATAAAAACATCAGCGTTTTATCACCGTCTAGACTACTTGCGATTTATTATTGTTAGAAACAACAGGTTATCGACTTTCCAAAGCTAAAAGCTTTTCAGTATTAGATTTTTATTGCCAGTCGAATTTTTAAATATTCATAATACGTAATGTTAACACTTAATGACATTTTCAATAAGAGATATTGCGTCATACACCAAAATATCTTGTACGTTTAAGCGTAGGTTTACCTGTACGTTTGTAATTTCCCTGATAACAGCGGAGAAACGACACTTCTCGATTAAAAATCATTGAAAAACTGCGAAACATGCGTGAAGGTCATCGATTAAAACATGAAATGATTGTTTGGACTGAAATTCGCGATGTTATTATTTAGTCACAATTTTTAATTAAAATAAGATAATTTTAACGCATTCGAGATGAACACACATTAAAGTATACATTACAAAATTATTGAAAAATATTAATTAAACATATAGTGACCACAGCGAGAATAAAGTTCCTTTTGCAATGTGATCAGTTAAATTCCCTGTTTCTAATAAAATAAGCGTAGTTTAATACTGCAATAAATAAAGTCATTGATATGAGTGCATGTACTTAAACAATATTCGTTGTTTTCGTTCGTGACAGAAACATTTCAGTTTCAAACATATAAAACTGTATTCCCTTCAAGTTGCAAACGTCTTCTTTTTTGGGTAATCTAACTTTTACGATCACGTATATCCCTCGAAGTTGTTAAAATTCAGCAGCAAGAGATTTGTTACAATGTTACAACATATTTAAAAACATTAGTACCTACCTAAAATACTTGTGAAATAATAATAATAAATAAGGTGATAATAATGATAAATTATTTCTAAAGTAAAATATGGAGAATTACGTGAAACATTATTATAACCTGAGAAGGTGTAGTTTCAAACCTAAGCCCAAAAGATTCAGATATTCCTGTATACAAAAAGTTCTTTACATTATTATTAATCAACAAAAATTTATCATGTTACGAAATTAGCAGATTTTATCAATTTTAAATTTTTATTCGCAGCTTTAGCCATTATAGAGCGCATATTGATTCTGCTATGATCTTCACTTTATTCCCAAGTTCTTCCTTAAATTGATTTAAGTATCGTCCTAAACGCACTTCTTTCAAGTTCCGGAGCCATCTTCGACCTAATTATTCAAAAGTTATTAAGGTATACATATGTAGGCTTTCCGACGGCAGGATGGCGCTTAAATCTTTGATAAACTTCATTTTCAGCATTCAAATCTGTCAGGTCACTTCTGTGCGGGACGTTTCCAGTGTGAAAAAACGAACCCTAAGAAGTGCTTTGAGCTCAGGAAGCAGGAAGGACCGTTACCAACTAGCAATAATCGTCCAAAAGCTCCACCAAAATGGGACCGCGCACTGCTAAGTAATAAAACTGAAATACGCTATTCAACAATCTAGGAAGAGTTTACGATTTTTTTTGGCGCAATACATTTTGAAGCAAATTCTCGTAATCCGCTCCAGTGACAGTTGCACCTGTTGAAACTCAAACTGTAGTCATCATATCCCGTTTATATCGTGGAAAAAATCATTTCCTTGACTTTTGATTACCGGCGCCGGAATTGTCTTTGGTGCTTTTTAGACCTACCAAACCTCTTTTACTTTTGGAACAACCCGCATGTATGAACATTGAGACTGAGCTACTGACTTCACCGTAAGATTGCCTTTAATAATGAATATTTGCGGATTTGTTGCCCCGATGCACTACAGTTTACCATTAGCGCTAACAAGGTAGCATACAACTACTCTTTATTTGTAGTTAATTTTAAAACTAACAAGTTCAAGTGTCTTCATGCATCTTTTGTGAGTATTTCAATTTCAACAGCTTTCCCGGGAAATGTTTTCTTAAACGTACTTCTCAGCGTCTATGCAGCGAAACATATTACCGAACCATAAACAAACAAGTTAAATATAAAGGATTCCTTGAAAAGAGGCGCCAAGGATGATGATGATACGTATAACTTATAAACGATCATTAATAGATTTTTAGAAAAATCACAACGCCAAATTCTTATTAGAAGCGCTTCATTAAGTAAATAAAATTTAAGAACTGGTCAATCTCACGATACCTAATCTGTTAAGATTGAAAGGAGTTATTTTTTTTTATAGACTAATCGTATCTACTTCTAATTCCATTTCGAAAAGAAATTATAATTGTGGTTGTATAGAAGGTATATTTGACAATATGACAATAATGAATTTAAAATTTAATTAGCAATTTTGATAGCATTTTAGATAATTAAAATTGATAGGATGACCCATGTGTTCCATAATTAATAAGGAAGGATTATGCATTCCCTTTTAATTTAATCTCTACTGTCCCCGAAGGTGCCTCCTTATTCCTGAGACTGAGGATCAATGGCCTTATAGTCCTACGGTTTGTCTACAATGCCGCTCGTAATAACTTAACAATCTAAATCTAAAAGACGATTTTTACGATTACCGAGAAAATACATCGTACCTGCTGAAAGTTTAAAGCTAATGGTTAACAATCGTGATTTTTTGTTGATTTTAAAAAATTATTATTACTAACATCGTTTATGTGTACCTTATAATAAAATAGTAGTACTAAATTATGTTTCAGATTTGCAAAATTTGGATTCTTTAACTGATGCTTGTTACTATGAATTCAAATATGTAAGTCGAATCCTGACCTTTTACCAAAATAAATTAACTTGAATACAACCCTTCGCGGAAAAGAAAAGGTTAGAAGCGTTCGAAATGTGGTGTTACAGGAGAATGATGAGGATACCATGGATAGACAAGGTCAGAAATGAAGAGATATTAAAAAGAATAGGAGAACAAAGAACTGTATGGAAGTCAGTAAGAAATAGGCGAGATAGGTTAGTAGGACACCTTCTCAGGCATGAAGGTCTAGTCAGAGACTTATTAGAGGCAGAAACGGAAGTTAGGAGGGGTAGAGGTAGACCTAGGTTAGATTACTGTTCGCAAATAGTTAAGGATTTGGATTGTTCTGAGAAGATTAGCTCAGGATAGGAAACTGTAGAGGTGCATGTCCAACCAGTCTTAAGACTGACGACCTTATGATGATGATGACAACCCTTCGCGCGCAAAAGTAATGTTGCTAATCATTTGCTGGAAAATTAAATATTGAACAGTAACAAGTTAAGACAATGAATCAGGATTTCCTCTTTGCTAAACAATCGCAATTACTCCTTTATAGGAAAGGATTTTACCATCCTTCGCGTGGTTTTCATCCCCGCCTTCGGCTAGAATGGCGAAAGTAAATGTGATTTCAATCTTGTAGGTTATGGTTTCTCGTCGCTAATATCAGGAAAAATCGTACTTTCGGGGCAAGGGTCTAGCAAAAGATCGTATACGAGTCTCGAGAAGAACGTGTATATGGTAGCATTTGTTTGCAGCGCTCACTTTCGGCTTTAGTAGCAATTCACACCAGAGAAGGAAAGCTGTAGTTTCATCCCTTACTACGTAATATACTATTTCCTAATATTATATTTTACCCGTTAGATCCTTAAAAAGAATTTATTTAGAGGTATTTTTACGTGCTAAGAATAAAGATTTATAATAACACGAAAGATGCGCACGCAGCATGCAACGGAAGTTGCATGCGACGGTGATTGTGCGCGTAACGACTGTCAACTGTTGTTTAAATAAATAAGGGCATATTTTCACAGCGTGTATAAAAAAATACGCACATTTTTATTTTAATTAAAGGCAATAGAACCAATTTTCTTTGGAATTAAATGCAGGCATCTCTATGTTCCGGTTTGCATATTAGAAATAAAAAAAAAATGTTTACGAATGGGGGGCAGTTAATATATTCGTAAAAGTTGTCCATTATTAATGAACGTGGAAAGGGCAAGGCCCTAATAATGACCACGTCTGTGTGTCTGTGTGTTTGTGTGTTCATTTGCGCGTGTATAAACCAAGTTTAAAAGTCTACAGCGACAAGTAGTTTCCGAGAGTTCAATATTATAAAATATAATTTCCCTATTTCAGGCCAGCGCAAATGGCTGTTGCACGGAACTATTTTTAGATGTCTGGAAATATCTCTGGACGCAGGGAATCGTTCTCAATTTTATAAAAACCGACACCGTTCCAACGGTCACGTTCAATTCACTTGTTTTCGTACACTGTCTCCATTTCAAAACTACGGCTCTTGTGTTGTTACTTTTACTGCCTATACACTAGAAATCGCTAAAAATACGACAATAACAACATTCCTACTTGACCGATTACGAGAAGGAGCACTGAAAAGTTCTTAACCTATCGCAAAAAAAGTTTCGTACGCTACCAAGTCTGTATGTACATACATACCTACTTATATCAAATTTTTAATGGAACTAAAGTGTTTTTAAGACACTTCATAAATTTTGCAGACGTCAACAATTCAAACCCCAGTAACAGGAACTTTTGTGTTTTAAGAAAACTTTCTCTGGGAAGTCTCATTTACATAAAATACGAAATTTAAATAAAGTACACTCAAAAGGTAGTCCGACTGAGCTTTAAATAATAAAATACGATACAGTTACTAACCATAAGAAAGGTTCAGGCAATTCGAAATACGTTTACAGAAAAATAAGAAAATATATTCATACTTCACGTTTTTGGGGAGACAATTCAAAACTAAGACACATTCCAAATGTACTGGAGTTTGAGTTACTGGCTAGCAATGGGCCAAAGGGGACAAATGATGATAAATTGTGGATAAAATAAGTACAATTTGAATGTTTTAATGCTTTTCTACAAGAAAAAAAACTTTCTTTTTCTTGGTAACACCACGAAGTCATTGAGGCGACTTTCTATCATGATCATTCTTAACCAGATTTTCATATTCGTTTCAAACTACTAAAGGATCGCCCCACGGTACACCATGTGAACAGCAGAACGATTAAAATTTTTTAAAGCTTTACCAATTTCGAAAAAATCGAATAATGGTGGTTGTGTCTCTTTTAACATATCAATAGCGAATAGTTTGGTTTATCTAACCTTATGTGTTTCCACATTTCATTATTTATTCATTCGTTGGTAAATCGTAAAGCTGGACGAAGGTTTTATAATAATTAGTTATTTGATTATTTAATATGCAGTTTTTTCTGCCCTTATATTCGTTTAAAAATCAGATGCAAAATGATATTATATCATTTTATTATTATCAAGGATGCATAATTTTGAATGGTTTTAAAAATGATCAAATTTTGTAATTTTTGATTTTTGAGGTGCTAGAAATGCCCCCTCGTTGTTCTTTTTTTCGTGTGAAAAAATGTCATACCCTTCTACTTATTTTTATTTTGAGGCAAATATCGCATTTTTCGAAATCTAGACCATCCTACAAATGTACATTTCCAATTATTTGCGAAGAGTAATCTAATCAAGGTCTACCTCTGCCCCTCTTAATTCCTGTTTCTGCTTCTAATATTTAATAAAACAATAATAGTGATACGAAAAAATAAAGTTGAAAAAAGAAAAAAGAGAAGCATCAAACCGGAAAATTCACGCTGTATATGCATAAGTAAAGAAGGCAGCGAAATTAACAAGTGCAATGACGTGAAATTATTTTTTATTGGAGGTGTTGGCAGAACATTGATTTGCAATCCATGTAATGGTGCTAAAGAGCAAGGAAGGAGACGAAGTTCAAACAAACGAAATTTACGAACGGCTGTAATTACGACGGCTAGTATATTACAGTTGTAAACAAATGCCGGTGGCCTTTTTCTTTAAGGTAAACTATTAGTTAAGAGTTTTTGAGAAGTTATTTCAATTGGAAAAAAGCACTTAAGTAATTTACAAAGTGCGTCCACAATAACGCGTAACATATCTCATAACATCCATAATAATGTAATCACCAACAGTCAAAATCAAGAAAACATCATCCATGCATATGTGTATTTTATGCGATTCGTATCATGTAATGCATTGTTCAGATACCAGGTTTTGGCACACATTTAACCATGCATATTGGGACTGGTTAGTTTTTGAAATCTCTTTTTAGTCAACGAAACCGAAAGTTTTGGCAAACTTAATGTGTTCCTTACATAATGACTGCACATTTATCGAATATTATCAACATCATAAAATATAAATACATAAACCTCCTAACACAACATTAAATTTATAGTAACTAATAGATAATAACGATAAAAATAATCACAAATTTCAATTCAAACTGAGCCAAAAAGGGTTGTAAATCATTAAATATATAAATTTTATTAGAATAATGATTTATACATTTCTAAGTATTTCAACTTCCACTAAACAATCAAACATAAATGTAAAATGCGATATTAATGAAGCTAACCCGTAAATTTATCTAGTTTCCTTAAGATATTTAGACATTCACAATCAAATCAATAAATTTTCACGAAAATATAGAAAATGAAATCTTCTTGAATGTAATCGCTTGATCTTTTTTGTATATATTTATAAATAACTACGGCAAGTGTGAGAAAATGGTAAATTAAACTAAAATGGGATACTGTATACTAAGTCAACATCTACCTGTAACGCAAGATAGGCCAGCTTTTAATTTGATTGTTACGGTTTTGTAAAGATCAGACTCGGGCCATCAACTACCACCTCAGATGCTCGCTTAGGCCCGACTGACCATCTTCAAACTTCAAACCTTTCATCGTCTATAACCGTTTCTTTCTGAGTATTCATGACGCCACGCACGTGCAAAAACATACCCCAACCACACAACTTTTACAGGTTAAAATCTATCCGCGAATCCAAAAAGGGATGAAAATAATCCGCAACTTATTTATTTCAGCAATTCATATGTAATAAGAAAAGTCGAAGACGGCTAGATTAATTATGTGTCCTGTCACAAGTCAAATATTTTGAATTTTATCAATGCTTATAAAAGTTAGTGCAAATCAAATCCCATTCCTAACCCTATTGGGCAAACCAACACGTAATCATAATAGTTTACTCATATTTTTATTTCTATTAAACTAAAGAAGATAATTATTTTTAAACATTAAGTATCTCGTAATACTCACAATTCCCTACTTTATATTGTAATATCAAGATTATAGTCGGTAGAGATTTTTAATCATTACGCCTAAGGTTCATACATCTTAAGAATCCAGAAAAATTAGTTTATTAAAATTTGATGTGTTCCTACTTATATTTTTAAATAAAGTGTTCATTTTTCTTCTTTTCTTTGGCGGACTTAATTTAAACTTTAATTTGTTGAGCAGGAATAACAAGAATAGTTGCTTGACTATGAATCGGATAGAAAAAGGTCTTAGAAAGAGAACTATTTTTAATAGGTAATTTCTTGAATTCCACCATCCATGTATTCCTACAGTCTACCTTCTGTATATGATGTATTAAATAATTTTACTTAGCAAAAACGATGAAGTGACAGACAATGTATGGTAGTGTTGTTTTGTGCAAAGGCAGTGCAAACTGGGCGAGCATTTTGAATTTTTCTCGTCTAGGTTATTGAAAAGGCTATTTTTGTTTTCGCTAGCCAGACACAACAGCACTTCACCGCCAAATATTTACAGAAACTGACACCTGATAATTGGTATCAATAGATCGCTCAAGCGAAGGGGTCATATTTAGAACGCCGACCGCTCTCTGTTCGCCACATGTGGCTCTGCGCCGTTTAATTATTTTTAAAAGCAACGATGGCCTGCTGAAATCATTACTTCCTAAAACACGAGCTTACACCACACATACACTTATACAGCTCATCACACAAGAGCGAAAATTCATCGGATAATCTACATTCACACTTACTCACCAACGACTGCTAGTGCGAAAAAATCTACTACGAATAATTACACCAAAATCATTAACATTCAGTGGTATACGAACAGCACTCACATTTCACCATTCGATTCCAATTTTGAAAATGTAATTAACTTATTTTTCAACAATTTCTAAACGCTACTTTATTACTGAATATTTTAAGATTTTAATCCAATTTTCGATTCATATATGAATAAATGTATATATGAGTCTGTATCTAAATTTTGATTTAAAATACATGAATATTTATTAGCCATTCATTCTACTTCATAAGAACTTGAAGCTTATTGGTTTTTAATACCTTACTGAATAAGCTTCCAATAAAATTAGGTTATTAGAACGTGCCAATTTGGTATCTATCTTCAAATTACTTTTTATAATTATCTAGTTGGTGTATGTGTTCAAGGGCTAATAAATTTAAAAACTAACAAGATGTTGGCATTAAAATAAATTTAATAATGAACACCGATATTATGCGTATACAATTCAAATTAACACCAATACAACTAGTTTCATCGCAGAACATCAAAATTCAATTGCAGCCACTTTAACCGGGGCCATTTTTCCATAAGGATTATGCGGGTTTTTTTCACGCCTGACAGTGAACTTTATGTCCTGTGCGGTTACGTACCTATGACGCTGGTTTAACCTGACAAGTCGATATCTTTAATAGAAAAGGACCTTGTTGCACATAATTAAATCCAGCAATAAGTAACAGTAGCAATTTCAACAGATGGCGTTTTCTATGCTATAAGTACGTATACTTCTGCAAGGTAGGGAATAAAAGTATAATAGGCACTGGTTTTTAATAGTCGAAGTTCTGTATTTCAGTCCACTTCACACGGCTCCTTGCCTTTTTTTTGTAAATACTCATTATCAGTAATTCAATCAAGTGCCTTAAATTCAATATCCTAAACAAATGGTCTTGGTGAGTTTATTAAGAAATTGCTGAACGAAGAAAAAACTATAAAAATAAATGTTTCTTGTTCGAAATAATTGGCTACCGCTCCTAAGAAAACACTAATTAAGTCACTAATGAAACCAAAAATAGGACAGGTAATCTTCCACAAGCTTTAAAAATAGGATACTATGCCAGTCATAAAATTATGCAACTCATTCACCGTGATTTTCGAAATTAGGTAATCGAAATTTTACAAAATTAATTAAGAAAAAATTAGGATAAACTCTATTTTTAACATAATAAGCAATTAGAGGTATTTTAAAATCTTATGAGCCTTCGCAAGCGAGAGGTGGACCGTACTACATTCATATTATATATTACAAAAACATTGACTAGGCTGCTAGAGGTAATTTAGAATGACATGTGCCGCATCAAAACGTCTGTTTATTGATGTCCTCATTTCTACCTCTTACTAACCGCCCCTTCCTAATTACCTTCTCTATTGATGTTGGTAATTAATATTCGTATTATGTGCTTAATAGATAAGAGTGAATCCGTTGGTATGAGAACAGTCTTTCATTTTTTGCAACCAGGATTTCTTTTGCCTACCGTCATTGCTTTTGCCCTCGATTTTGCCCGCGTCGAATACCTTTTTCTATGTCTATGCAGTTCCGTGTTACCCTTATCTGCTCGGACACATCCTTTATGATTCCAATGCGTGTTCCGGAAAAGTATAATGTCTCTTGATTTCATTGAGGATTGCTATTTATTTTTTCATGTTGCACTATACTACTATCACATTTGCGGTCTTCTATTAGACATGATGGCACTTTTTCGTTCGTAAATTTTGTTTACAACGTCATCATTGGCAACGACTTCTACTCATGAAGGCCTCCTATTGATTATTTGAGTTCAAGATATACTTATTCTGGTAAACAGTCATTGTAAATTTGTGAAAAAGCAGTCAATCTAGACCGGAAGCAGTAGGTAATTACCGAATAAAACATTTGGAGCCTTAAAACAAATATGATTTGTGTAGATACAGGAACTAATGAATGTCTGTATTGTCACGGTGCCTTAATTTTTCTATTACGTATCCGATTCAGTTGGCTTTTGAAGTTATATTTCGTTTAGCGCGTTGAGAGTAAAATTTTAGTGAGGGGTAGTTGTTCACAGAGCATGCCTCGACCAACGACAATAGAAGTTGCGAGCTGTCAATTTAGCGCCTGGATTTCGAGCCTAGGGGTAACTATCCCCGCGGGGGTAAGACAAATATTTAGAGGGATAATAAAGCTAGACCTAGATAATAAATTAATTAAATAAAATGGCAGATCAGTATTGGCATCGCCAAGGGGAGGGTGGCAAGTGTCCAGCCCCTATGTATAATCGCTATTATTCACATTTAAAGAAATTGTGAATCAAACAATAGATAGTCCATCTGGGAAAAGTATTACATCCGTAACCTCTACATAATTTATAAAATTAATGGTGGTTTTGAATGAAAGCTAAAGGGCATAACCGCACTAAAATTTCTTAATAGGTACTTTGTTTTCAAGAATAAGCATGCTGTAATTAATGATTTTTAAGTGCTTCTGGAAAAACTATATCACCAACATCAATATATAGTAAAATTATACTTTCCTCCCTCGAGCATGTTAAAAAAATCAATATGTTTGATAAATATATCGCGAGTATACGTATACAAATAAAAATTTGAAAATATCCACGCCCTATCTTCACACGGAATAAAAACAGAAAATTTTGATTCAATTTTCCCGTTGGAATTACTCTCCTTCACTAGCTTTCATTGGATGTTCAATGCCGATACCGCGTTTCGTTCTCTCGTCCTGGTAAAGTCGGTTCTCAGTCGTGTAGGCACTACAGTTTGTTTATTGTTACATAAACATCGGCCACTGCCTGCTCTGTTTGTAGAAATTGCATCGGCGATGGATTTACGTTGGCGCGTACGTACGACAACGTATAATAGGATGAACTCGTAAAATGCACGCCATTATTTGCCAACAATTCAATCCGATCCGAAAATCTGGTACTTCCAAATGCAACTACTGTTTTCACACTTCCCTAAATTTTCGTATAATTAAACGCACAAACGCTCAAACAAGTTTGTTTAATCAAGTTCGTTTTTTCTTTAATTAATATTTAAACAGAGGTATAGGTATACCAAATAAATTGTAAGAACGTGACGCAATGTAAATGCAGTGGGCAAGCTGGATGAACACTGATAATAAGGGTCAAAGAACATAAATATAGTGTTAGAAATAACCTCAATTGCATAAGTGGTTTTTCGAAATATTGTGTTAAAGATTGCAACTTAGACAAAGAAATTGTTAGCCTTTTATACTATCTAACGAAACCCAAACACAACCCTTAAATATTAGAAATAAAAATGTCACATTTAATAAGAAAAATACCGTAAACAACAAACACTCCATTCATTCTGTTAAAAATTGAGCATTTTTTAAATTTCATCACTAGTAAGATGACTTTTAAAACAATCAGTTAAGTCGAAACGACAATGGTTGGGTGTCAATTTAATTCTGTACGAATTGAAACGATTTTATAATTAGTGTCTTCTTCTATTAATACGAACGATTCTTAATAATAATCAAGAAACCATCAAGATGAACCAAATTACACTCCAAAATTAGTACAAAGCGTTTATTTTAAAATATTCTAAATGTATCTATATATATATATATATATATATACATATATGTGTGTGTGTGTGTGCGTTATCGGAAACGTATGAAATCCGTCATTGTATAGAATACCTAGGAAATGTATATAATTTCTAAAATCGCCCGCAAATGTATGAAATAAATTTTATTAGACATATTTCCTGGAAAATATATACATTTCCTAAATAGCAATCGGAAATGTATTACAAGTAATACTAAATAGGCAATAGGGATTTATTATGTTTAAATCCGCTTATTAATCCTTAATTATTATATTATACTTAGTTACTACTACTACTACTACTACTATAGTTCGTGTTTCACGGATTTGGATAACATAAAAAAATTATGTTCAAGTATTCATAAATACAATAAATGTGCATGTGTTTATAAATGTTGTAATAATTTCTTGGCAATCATTCAATAGAGTGACTAAGTCGTTCAGTCATAATCATATTTTTCACAACAATGTTATTATGCATAATTTTCACTTTCAGAGGCCATCAGTTACAAAATGGTTATTTTAGCGATGAAATAAAAGTGTTATTTTTTAATCATCACGGACGCGCACTGAATGTGTTTCTAATGGCGATTTTATAGGGAATAATAATGTATTTTTAGTGCATAATGATCGTTAAATTCTTCTTATTACGTAACTATGTACTACTATAAAAGATGCTTAGAGCTTAGACACATATTTTACCTGCGCATTCTTTATCTAGACTAATTGCGAACAAAATCAGTCTTGCTCTTTTAGTTTAATGTCAAACACGCTTGCAGAGCCAAAATAAAAACTCAGCCACCCCTTTGAAGTTGGCAAAATTAGCAAGCAAAATTAGCCGTAAATTAGCCGTGAAAGCCAGAAATTACCCGCGACCCGGGAAACCAGAAAATCAGTTTGCATGCTAACTTCAAATGAAAAATTGTATCGATCTGATAATTAATCGCTAATTAAACGCTGACAATGTAGACTACTAACCACGGGGGTAGAATCTTTTTCAAAATATTGTCATTTTTCTATCTTGACGGCCCAACGACCGCTACTTCGAGTGAGTATATAGTAAGCACTCAATCGGGCTTGAAACTTCCTATGAATATTTCGCAAATTAGTGATAACCACCTGTACTAGGTAAAACCACTATAGTTAATGGTTCATGTTTTCATTATGTCAGGTTTTTCATTAAATACTACCCTCACCAACGCAACGTCCCAAATCACATTGCGTTCCCTTCAATAAGCCATTTAAACGCTAAAACAGTGAAGCTTTAACACTTGGTTAGCGGATTTTCAACGACAGTGTTGAGTGTAAACACTTGAAGCGAGCCTATAATGTTTATAAACACTAAAAGATGACAAAATTATACTAATAAGTTATCGTTAATCAACAACTAACAAGTTCGACCATGCTGATGTATTCTTCTAAAACTATGGCTAAATAACAAATAATTTAATGTAGTAATGAGTAAACAATACAAATAATTAGGACTAACGACTTATGCTAATACAATCTTAATTACCAATTTTCATTAGGCAGATTTTTTGTTGTAGTTATTAAATTATTATTGCCTATGTTTGTTTTTTCTTTTTTTCTGGTAGAATCACTCGGCGGCATTATCCGGTACCCGGCCGGATCCTTCGGGACATCTCAAGTATATTAGATTAAAAAAATTGTACATAAGTTTACAGAATCCGTATCTAGTTGTCCTATAATTTTGTAATTTTTCATAATAATCTCATAAAAACTTGAAGGCAAGTAGCTATTTTATTTTAGTAAACACATTTTAATTTATTGGAGAGAAGGTAGCAATAGATGGGCCATCATACTAACATATTATCCGTTATATGTTCCTACAGACTAGCGGATCTGGCAAGCTTTGATAGTATTTGACGTCTTACATGACATTTTAAGGAAGAATGGCCATTTGTTTTATTGTCTGCGTTACTCCATCTATTTTTTCGAAAAAATTGTAGGTGGGGACTGTTGTGTCTGTCTGAGACCCAGACAGCATCGCTGCCTTCTACGTTATTTTTGGCTCCGTCACCGCGTGCATTTCTATCATTATAAAAGTTAGTGCAAATCAAATCCCATTCCTAACCCTATTGGGCAAACCAACACGTAATCATAATAGTTTACTCATATTTTTATTTCTATTAAACTAAAGAAGATAATTATTTTTAAACATTAAGTATCTCGTAATACTCACAATTCCCTACTTTATATTGTAATATCAAGATTATAGTCGGTAGAGATTTTTAATCATTACGCCTAAGGTTCATACATCTTAAGAATCCAGAAAAATTANCAATCGAAAAAATTTCCATGCTAGCACAATAAAATCTCTATCCTTTCTAGTGAAGTACAAAAATTATTGGACTAAAATGGATTTTGTCAATACATGTTTCTTGTACTCATTTTATAGTGACGAAATTGATGATTTTTCTGTCCATCTATTGGTGGAAGTGTTCACTGTTACTTTTTATAAAAGAAAACCGGAGTTTTTTAATAAAACTAAATGATTGGCAGGGCTAAATTCAATGCATTAATGAATTACTTTTTTGATTTAATTTTACGCACTACAGATAAGGGAAAAATTGTAGCCGCTGTCACTCCCTCGCCCGGAATCGAACAGGGGTCCCTGGTTTCACGCACCAGTACTGTACCACTAAGTGCAAGGAGGTGACAGCAGCTACAATTTTCCCCCGTCTGTAGTGGGAAAAGTGAATTCAAAAAATTATTCACTAACGCAAGGAGTTCTTTAGTCATATAACGTTCCAGCATTCCAATTTTCTAAAAAATTGTAGTTTTTGTAGTCAAAGTATTACGAGCTGTCGATAGCACTTACTAATTGATTTAAGTTTCAAACTTTTCGGAAATTTCCAAGTAAGAAACATCGAAGTAGTTTATACCTACTCCCACTATAAGAAAGTTTTGAAACAGTTGAAAACTTGCCAGATAGAATTCGAAAATAACCAGGTAGTTTATAAGAATCAACAAATAGTTAATTTACGAAAGTTGATCGGAAACTCTAAAATATGCTTGAAGGTAATCATTTAACCGATAGATAATTTTTGAATTCGTTAATTAATCCTCGCAAAATTAAACAAGATAGCAAATTTTAAAAAAGTATCTAGCCATAATATGAAAAAGAAGTACCAGGTAAATTATTATTATACATAATTATAAATATTTTTTTCAATTATTCCAAGGTGTTCTAAATGAATTTTTCTATAGCCCGTATATACCAAAGTTTTTATTGAAAAGCCGTCTTCACTGTTCAAATAATGTGTATTGTTTCGCTATAGACAATGGCCATTTTGCTGTAGAGAATTAGTCAAGTAATTTGTGGGTTTATTACAGAGTTTTTTGTGAAAAATATTTCGATTATGGAGAGTTTACAACATACTTTTGAAGAATAATTTAGCTGCACCGGCCATTGGATTTTAGTAGAATGTTATTATGCACGAGTTTGTGTTAGGTTGTTACTTAACAACCTGTTATTTTGTAACTGTTACCCAGAAGTAGCAATAACAATCGGTTATACATTGATATAAAAGTTAACAAAAACACTCATATGCAAGAGAAGATAAAGTAGAGAAAGATCAAATATAAAGATAACAAACGAAAAATTAGAAGTCAGATAATTAAGGACGGAAAGAGTAGTAAGGGTATAAAGCAGAGGATAGCGCAGGGTCGAGTCGCCTTCAATAAAAAGAAGTCACTTGTATGCTTGCAAACGGTTATTTTAGAAATACGAAAAAGATTGTTAAAGGTGTATGTATGGAGCGCGGCGATGTACGGGTGCGAAACATGGACGATGGGCACGGCGGAAAAGAAAAGGTTAGAAGCGTTCAAAATGTGGTGTTACAGGCAAAGGATGCGGATACCGTGAATAGAGGTTAGAAGAGTATTATAAAGAATAGGAGAAAAGAGGACTCTATGTAAATCAATAAGAAATAGGAGAGACAGGTTAGTAGGACACCTTCGTAGGCATGAAGGTCTAGTCAGAGACATATTAGAAACAGAAACAGGAGTTAAGAGGAGTAGAGGTAGACCTAGATTAAATTACTGTTCGCAAATAGTCAAGGATAGGAAATGTTTTAGTTCTAGGGAACTGCTAAGATTAGCTCAGGATAGGAAGGAATGGAGGTGCGTATCCAACCAGTCTTAGGACTGACGACTTTATGATGATGAGCTGATTTTCAACAGGAGCACAAAACACTGTGATCCAGCCCTAGTCTAAAAGATGAGTCGATGAATCTCAAAACATGCGACTGTTATTTTTAACGTGTTAAAAACAGCTGTTATTTAACATAACACTAACAGTTATTGAAAAATAACTGGTTTGCCCATCACTGGTATGAGTGACTTATTAGCCGGCCGGTGCCGTAGATAGTAGTGCGCTTGTGTGGTGTACGTCTAGTTCGGCGTATGGCACAGTGCCAAATGAATCACACGGCGCGAAAACAAGACTTTCCTTTGCCAACGTTAAATAGATACTACAGGATAGGTGGTATAACCTGGGGCGAACGCTCGACGTCCCACGCTCCTATTATTGTCACTTTTACTCCATAAATTCAATAAATTACTTCGAGCTTTTGATGACCGTTTGTACTGCCAAAATTATCTCCGGCACTTTTTCAGGCTGAACGATAAAAGTTCTTCAAACAAATCGGCATTGCCGTTTAAACAAATACGTCTCAAAAGTATATTGTTAATCTTTATAATACGAATACGGTAAATTAACTTTTTTGTATTTCGATCACGATTTGTATTTTAAAGTCCACGTTAAAGATAGTGGTGGTAGTTGATAATAAGGATATTATGGATATGAAATTTCGGATCTGGATATGAATATGGATATATGAATATGAATTATACCGATTTCAGATAGGACATTTACTGCCTGTTATTTGATATTCCTTTCCTGTATTCCTTTTACAAAACAACTTTGGTTTTGTCGAAGCTGCCTAAGAAATGGTGATGAGAACAAATATGTTCTAAATCGCGATCTACGTTCAGTCATTTCAATAAATCACCAACGAAGAACTTAATGCTTTTTAATAAAATAGTATTTAATAACTATGGTATAGACATTTTTTTAAGGGTAAGATCGCCTTTCTTTGTTATAAAAATCCCTAAAAGAAGTGTGAGAAGTTCATGATATGCCTGCTCTTTTACATTTAAGTTATCGGTTAAGTCTTAACCTACTAATATAATTTTGTAAGCAGGGGTAGTAAACAGGTTACTAATTACAATGACTAAAAGACACTGGACACAGTTCGTTTCTGATATATACTAAACTGATTATCTAATAATATCATAAATTGATTACCTATTAATACCATAACTGTATATTTAACATTTATAACCCTGAAGGTGCCAAAAATATCTATATCATCAGTGAAGAATTCTCGTCAACACCTGACTAAATTGGCAAAGATCGTCCAATTTTATCATGCAAAAATTATTAATTACCTAACAGGTCTTGACATATTCAAAATTAAATTATAGAGGTAGCGATAATAACTTCTTATTATAAACACAGCGTATGCTATCAATAACGATACTATTATTTATGAAAAGCTCCCTACAACGTCAGCATTACTTAAGCTTGATTGGTTTGCCGTGAGGCGCATATACTCTTTAATTCTCTGTAACGATGTTGTCATTATATATAACGAAACAATACGCCATATTTTGGAAGTGAATACAGAATATATGAATATGAAAGTTTTGATATAGACAATTTGGAGTTTTACGACTACAAATCGAGTATAGGGCATCTATAAACCAAAGTTAATAATGTCTGTGACCAGAGATGTGATTTATTTGAAATAATTACATTTAAAATGGAAATATAAAATAAAGAAGAGATCATTGGAAATGGATAATCTAAAATATTGAATCGATATAGTTTTCCGTGTTCAGTGTCATGGTCCATAGAATTTTGAAGTTGCAAATTGATATCAGCAGCTGCCAAATCACCACTTTTCATACCTTTAGCAAGGAACTACGAAATTCTATTAATTACGCCAAAACAGCCCGTAAAACAATATCGAATTGATATGTGTAAAACAGAAAACTACAAGATATTGTGATGTGCTAATAAATGCATATAATCCAAAATTCTTAGAAAATGATTCGTAAAACTTCACTTATTAGATGAACCCAAAGCTAAAGAAACTATGGATTCCATTTCTTTTTTTTTTACAATGTGTAAAAGATAAGAAACAGAATGGGGTTGTAAATATTTTGATATAAAATGATTGAATTTGCAACCCTATTTTGGCTCTGATCTTTTACGCTAAGCAAACTATTTTGGCATCAGTCTTTTTTTCCAATTAAAACGGTTGTCAAAGGCAAATAAGGAAGCATATAGAAGAATTATTTGTTGCTGAACTGAAGAAACTATAACATAAAGATAGAAAAACTATATCTCAATTACTTCAAACAGAAAAATATAAATCATATTCAATTTTTCTAGCTGGTGATATAATGCAAACACCACTATTAGTTTAGAAAAAAAGTCCAATATTTAAAAAATGAGCAAATGCCTGGAAGGTTTTCTTAAAAAATATTTTATACTTCAGTAAATGTAGAAAATTATTTAAATGGGTAACTACAAGAAAGTATTTATTTAAAAAAAGGATTTTGAAAATACGTATTTTGCATTTGGCATTTGAAATGCAAAAGGGAAATCTATTTGGTCTTTTACATTTAAAATAACAAATCAAAAAAGTATTTGCATTTTGTATTTAAATACTTTTGCACATCTCTATAGTTTACTCATGGTAAAATTTGATAGTGTATATAAAAGAATCTGAAATCTATTTTACTTAAAATCGGTTAGATAACTGAATATTCCTTATCTTGGTTATTAAAACAACAGTACTATTAATAGTTGTTCTGGTTTTGGAAAATATACAATCCAAAATCAATCCCGTAATACCTAAAGTATGTGTAATNTGTAATATTTTAACGAGGTCGTACAGATACACAACAAATTTCACCTTGCGTCCAAAATTAAAATAGTTATTTATAAAAAAATCTTGAAATTACTCGCACTTTCATTAAAGCGACAGTACCGGATTTTCGAATATTTTATGTACCAATATAAAGGATGATTCATCAACGTAAGTAAAAGATGTCTAGGTGTAAGTAGGTATTTTTATTTTAAAATAGTTGGGTGGCTTCCGTTTGCCGAAGGGATCTGCTTCCTTCTTTAAAAATACTTGTACGCTGTATCTCCAAAGTAGTCGATCACTCTATTTTTAATAGACTTGTATTTTGGGGAAAGGAAACTGAAATTTAAAAAAAATGCTGTACTTAACGCACAAATACTTTCAGCCACGTCAGCTATTTATTTCTAAATAAGATCCGCATCCAATTTTATTGATTATTATGACATTAATATTTTAAAACAAATCAAATCTTTAGTTTTTTGTTCTGATGTATTGGTTGTCATCATCAAACGATCGCACTCTCCCATCTTGAGTCAGTTTTCGCATTTTCCTAAAACTGGATAGGACATTCCCCATCCCTAACTAAGCAACTATCTGCGAGCAATAATCTAGTCTAGGTCTACCTTTTATCTCCGTTTCTCTTAACTCCTGTTTCTACTTCTAATAATATATCTATAAGTGATCCTTCATGACTCAGAAGGTGTCCCATCGTCCTATCTCTCCTTTTCCTTATAGACTTCCAAAGTGTAATTCGTTCTCCTACTCTTTCCAATTTCTTATCATTCCTATCTCTTTTTGTCCACGGTATTTTGATCATCCCCATATATACATTATGTATATCCATGATTTCAACAATATCTAACTTTTAAATAAATCGAACAAATTTTCTTATACTTATGTATATATCTCAATTGCCAATAAGTCAATCACTCTGAAATTGTAGATTAATTCAACATTAAAAGAATGACTCCTTTTTTTAGTAGGTACTTCATCAAGGTTAACCTTAAAAGTACAAAAATTTTTCGGGTGTCGTTTTCAATTAATTTCTAAATTATAGCTTATATTTCATTCTGTTGGATCGTCGGTCTAACCGAAGGGCGGAGAAAATTTATGTTTTTCAAAACCAACAATCATCGCCAACAAAAAAACCTTTTTTTGTATACGCCTACTTTATAAAGGCAAGGAACTTCCGCTGTTTCAGAACTTACATGTACGTACCTACTACCTACTACCTACAGGTGCAAGTGAAAATGTCGGAAAAAGGTCAGTGCTTTTCGGTTACAAATTTATGAATGACGACAACTTTGCCAAAACCCACAAAAATACACCTACTATATTATGAGAAATTGACAACACAACAGGTGCTAATAGATGATCACCAATAATAACTTTATGGCAATCAAAACTGAACAAGTTGAGAAAAGATAAAATTTTCATTATGTAAAAAGACCGTAAACGGGATATTCTAATTATAAAAGAACAAATGTGATATTTTTAGTATAACGGTGTGTGTTATCCTAATTAAATAGATAATATCCCAAATATTTCCTTGACGTTTGGAAAACTTCTCAGTAATAATTTCGGTTTGGAGCGTACTACAAATTCTCTATTTTAAACATTTGGATGGATCATATATGATGCGACATACGGTTTTCAAATTTTTTTAATTAATTGCTTAAATAAAACGTTTATTATACAATCTCCTCAAAAATTATGGTAAGGAAATGATAAATTGGTGTGATTCTCTCAAAAATTTCGATAATTATTAACCTACTAAAAAAAAAGCATTCTCATTTCGACTTCATTTGTTTTTTGTGTAGGTATGTTACGCGATTTTTTCGATTGTGAATCGATTTTAATTAGATAAGCTACACTGGTTGGACAGGCACCTCCACTCTTTTCTATCCTGAGCTAATCTTCGCATTTCCCTAAAACTAGAACAACCCACATCTTTAACAATTTGCGAACAGTAATCTAGCCTAGGTCTACCTCTACACCTCCCAACTCCTGCTTCTGCCTCTAATATGCCTCTGACTAGACCTTCATGTCTGTGAAGGTGTACTACCAATCTATCTCGCCTATTTCTTATTGACTTCCATAGAGTCCTCTGTTCTCCTATTCTTTCTAATACCTCTTCATTTCTAACCTTTTATACCCACGTTATCCTTAAACGTGGTCCCATTTAAATTAAAAATAAATATACCTCTAGAGTGAAAAATTAAGGGAGGAATGACTTCCATTTTTAGTTTTTTTTAGTGTATGTTCGTACGTATAGGCAAAGCTTTGAGAAAATAGATTTGAGAACATGATTATCCTTTTTATAATTATAATGCAGTGAATACGAACATAGTGAAACTATGACGATGACGTATGCACACATTCTAGAACGCTGCGAGATCTCTAAAAATCAGGCATACACACTAGTGGAAGATAAAAAATTATCCTTAGCAAATAAATGACTACTACAGTTTCATTAATAACTATTGACCAGAGTTTGCCATCTGTATAATATCTATTTCACGTATTTCCGGCTGACGTTGCACAATCTACAGGGAAATTTATACACATTTCCTAAAAATTTCAGACATTCCTGAAATAAAAATATATGCAATACAGCGTGGTACAAGGTAGTAAAATAGTTTTATCGGCACTTCGCCTTCTTAAATTGACCCTCCTGCAAATACTTTATTGTCGCTTAATGATTCAATTATAAACTGTGCCAGTGCAGTCAAGTCAGTCATTTCCACTGCAAAACCAGCAACAATACGGAAGAAGGCTATTTTAAGTTTTGAGGCCACCAGTGAAACAACAAAAACAATAACAACTCACCTATGAATGTAGGTAGTTGGGCATTTAGTTAGTTCTTAAGACAAATTTGTAAGTATACGATCCATTTCGGAGAAAATTATATCGCGGACTACTTTTTATTACTCTCAATTAGGCAACAGAGTCCCTATATTTCACCTGTGAAATGTCACGACAAATTAAAAATAAAAATGTAGGCCGCATATTTTCAGATCTCGGCGTGTTATTTCGTATCTTATCCAACCTAAATAGTATATCTATACATATATGTAATCCTCTACATCTTTCCACCACGTTGATTTAAGTAACTATCATACAAACGGAAGAAGTGTGTCAAAATCAAATGGCCACATCAGACACCTGCGTTAGTAAATTTTAGACGGTGAGACTCAGCTAATATCTGATTTACTGGTAATGACACATACATCAAAAACTATCCGCTTTTAAGAGAATAGTAGCATCATGTTCTAGTAAAATAATTAAAATATCACTATAATTTCATGGGGTAAAGGTACATACATATCATAATATTAACTGTTTGACTAAAATCACTTAAGAAGTCTTAAAGTTGAGTGGTTTGTGATGGTTTCGTCAATGTGTAAAATGTTCGTAAAATGTCACAATATGGTTGAAATAAAATGATGAAATTTATTTAATGAAGAAGAATCTATAAAAACTACTAGACGTGGATCAACATTAGGGACTTATTAGTCCTCATCAGCATGCCATTAACAATCTTGCTACATCACCGACCAAATCGATGTTGTTTCGTAAAATGGAGACAATAATGTAATATCCAACACCACTCAGTATATTGCTATCTAGTAATATTTACTGCTAACAACAGATTTAGCAATATTTAATTACTTTTCTGTGAAACGAACACACACAAACACTTGGGCTTGGGAAGATGGCATGAAAAGAGGGAAAATGGAAGACGGGGAATAGCGAGACGGAAAACGGTGGTACATGAAGGATTACAAGAAAACGGCCGGAATAGCTGTAATCAACTCGCTTGATATATATATAATTACTGTTCTAAAATTAAAAATCACAATAATAAATACCATTAGAGGGTCGAAATAGTTTCTACACGTTAATAAGATACTTTATGGCAGAAAATTATAATTGCGTCAATTGAGTCAATCTAAACTATCCTTACTTGCTACACTCAGAATCATTAACAGGAAGATAAATTTTCCGATATCAAATAAGAGCCGTACCAATTCCTTAATATTAGCCTGTAAGGATGCTGCTACTATTGTATAACTAAGTGTGTTAGTTGTTATTGAATGTGTAATACTCAGTTGGCTAAGAACGAGATTTGATAACTTGCACGCGCAAAAGAAAAAGGTTGTTGATGAAGCAGAAGGTAACAATCGGTGACATTTGACTTGTTTGCCAAATAAAAAGATCGGCAAAAATCATATGAGGATGATAAACATGAATTATATCATTATTAAGCGTCTTGCTATTTTGCTGCGTATCAGTCCAAGTATTAAATTAGACTACATCATATTTTTGATATTAATATGCTAAGTTATAAATAATACCCAATAAAATTGTCCAAATGGTTTGATCTACAAATAGCAGAACAAAAAATTAGAACAAATAAGATGATGTGCCAAATGGTAAATTTTAAGAATATCTAAATTAGGTACTTGAATAATAAACATCGTTTGACTTACAAATTTTCATTTTTTTTTGTGGAAACCCCCTGTAACTCAACGTAATCTAACAAAATGTATGCACTTTTCGTTAAACGAAAAATTAACTTTTTGCAAAACAAGTTTTCTAGATATACCCAGATATAATACAAACAATGCACAAACATATTAGAATACATTTCATTTTTACAATTTTACTTCTTTTTGATTAGGAATGAAGCGTCACTTTCAGAGTTTACCTAGGCGCTATTAACACTAGTTACGCCACTGTTAATACAGGACAATCTTTATTTAACGATACATTATTTTCCCTTTTATTTTAACAGTAATTTACCTAGTTATAAAAGTGTTTCGGAAATTTTCTATCATCTTTATTACGAATAGAATACGGTTCATTTTTACAATTTTACTTCTTTTTGATTAGAAATAAAGCGGCACTTTCGAAGTTTACCCTAGGCGCCATTAACCATAGTTACGCCACTGTTAATACAGTACAATCTTTATTAAACGATACATTATTTTCCCTTTTATTTTAACAGTAATTTACCTAGTTATAAAAGTGTTTCGGAAATTTTCTATCATCTTTATTATGAATAGAATACGTTTAATTTTTACCATTTTACTTTTTTTTCGATTAGGAATGAAATGGCACTTTCAGAGCTTACCCTAGGCGCCACTAACCCTAGTTACGCCACTGTAAATACAGTACAT
Organism: Agrilus planipennis; assembly: GCF_000699045.2. Classification (NCBI taxonomy): domain Eukaryota; kingdom Metazoa; phylum Arthropoda; class Insecta; order Coleoptera; family Buprestidae; genus Agrilus; species Agrilus planipennis. Next base: position 288,439 of record NW_020438887.1, read on the forward strand.
TCTTTATTTAGCGATACATTATTTTCCCTTTTGTTTTTACAGTAATTTGTCTAGTTATAAAAGTGTTTCAGAAATTTTGTATCATCTTTATTATGAAGATCTAAAGACAAACTCCAGAATTATTTTCTAACGTGAAAAATGTTAATTTAAAACCCGAGTGGAGTTTTTCAGCGTACAGCTGCGGTGTTAGGCATAAACACACCTGAATAACCTTCGGGCTACTATTTTTGTGAGTCCTTATCCTAGTTTTCGTCACCAGGAACACTTATATCTATCGCTATACTTACATCATCTACGAGCGCTTCTCAATAATTTAACGTAAATTAACTTTTTTAGGCGCATAACAAATTTAATTTTATACCTTGCTTTGATGTCTCTGTTACAAACAAACAAACAAACATAGATGATAAACGTAGCCTTTACTAACAAGAATCCGTTTTCATTCACAAAAAATTAAGACCATGTAAGCATTTGTTCATGAACAATAAATCACCAAGTATGACGATAGATACTTGATATTATTTCAATTTTAAAATTACCCAAAGCGGAACCATGAAAATGTTAAAATTGACGAATTCTTAGGCTATATATGGTGGCAGAAAATGAAAAATTTGAATTAAGAAAACACTTGGCAATTCTTTTCCTAGTATAGATTACAGTTCAATTTTGCAAGATTATCAAAGTGAAGGCCGCAAATTCGATGAAGTTGTTGTCATTTACTGTCCATTTACAAAGAACAGAACTGTACACTAATGTGTTATGATATTTAATTAAAATCTCGAAGCACAATTCAAACTAATATTTTCATACGGTAACTAACGTAAAATTCTGCGGTTAATAAATATCTACGGTAAAAAAAAGTATTTGTATTGGCAAGAAGTAAAGGCTCGTTAATGATCTGTTGCATTATGAACGAGATGTAATCTTTTAATACAAGTGCGTTTTAAAATATGTGTGCACCCATTAACATGCTGTAAAACCACAATTTTAACGGCTTGGAAGTTATAAAAATTAAATATAAATACGTGACACCATTCATCGTGGGTACGTGTATGAAACCACCGAACGGTCTTATTTTAAAATAAACTTAGCGCAATCTAGCATGCACTTTATTTTGGAAGGAGGGAGACGGGTAACATTTTGAATCTCTTGATCCACATAATCTAATAAAATGTCTTATATACGAACGCTCTTTTTTTAATTGTAACTCCTTTGGGAGTAAACTTTTTTGTAACACGTTACTAGGATGTTTGATAATATACCTTTACCTTTAGCAAAGAGATAAAATTAAGTAATAATTAAATTGAAATCTGCTACCAATTACCTTCTAATGGCTTTAATTAATCAATTACTGTAGACTGAATAGGCGTTACTCATACAATGTAAGCAAGCACTAAGAAAGAATTTTTTTAAAATTTAACCTCAAATGGGTGATATGGGGATTCAAAGCCTAAACCGCTGCCAGAGCACAAATGTTAGTTAGACAACGATCAAACAGGGGTTAAAAGTTTCATACACAATAAAATTATAAAAAAATGTCTAGGGTTAAGTGCTACGTACTAAAATAAGGACTTAAGATAAAAGATCAAAACGATATAGTTGCTAAATGGTTATTTAATAAATACGTAGTAAATAGTCATTCAATAAACATCATTATATTTCATTTATAAGGATGAATTCAGTAAATAAAATTTGTAAAATTAATTCCAGCATAGCAAAGGTAAAAACACTCACATATGCTGGACGTTTTATCCCCTAAGATAGGCAACCAATGAATCATGTATGTTGAAAATTCAACACTATGAAGATGGTTAAATATTTACTTATGATTATCACGAAATATTAATCATCAAGTAAACGAAATTACTTAAGCTTTTTATTCTATTTATTTACTTTTAATTTCTTTTAAAATTGATTGACAAGTACCTACTTCGCAATATGAATAGGGTAATTAGATTTGATCTTTTCTACAATAAAACCTATTTTTATGGGCCATCTTATAGGTTTGTGTGATAATAAGTCAAAAAATCATGAAATACAAATTCCGAATAAAAATAACGTAGCCTTAGGTTAGAAGCGCCTCGAAATCGTTAGACTTGCAAAAATCGAATGCCCTTAAAGACGATGTCTAGCCATCATTATTGGCGCATTTAGAATTTAAGTTATACAAAGCGTATTCAAACACAGAAAAACTAAAGGCCCGTTAAATACTTTCAATCTTACTCATAATACTGACCTATGTAAATAACTAAATTCTTCTAAAATAGCCAACCAAACTGATAGAGCAGGACCGGATTTCACTTTATGCGTTGTAACTCTCAACGAAGAAAATTTAATTCTAAACAAATACCTATATGAATGGGTTATAGAAGTTGTCAAATTGGATTTAAATTACAAAGAAACGCTAGTTCATTATAACCAATCGTACCTTCTAACTTCTTGTTCAAAAACGTTCGCTCTAGCCGATCGTTCGTTATAAATGTATTTGTTAGACACAACTACGAAATAATGCTTGTTTAACTGAAAAGTTTTGTTCTTTCTGTTCGTTAATAATAAACACCCAGTATAACCAGCGTTCACTACAACCTAGTTCCACTGCATATACAAATAAAGTGTTTTACCATTTTCAATCATTCTCAAAAGTTGAGGAAGCTTGAAAACGCTTCTGATACATACATACATAAGTCCTTAAGAATTTAATAAATACGTAAATTCGGTCAAAATGCATACTGTCATACCTTTTACCAAACGTACCATTTAATGTGCAGGGTGGTCCGAACTCCATAATTCATACAAAGTAACAGGGCCATTAATGGCCTATAATTGCAGATTCTTACCAGATATACGATTAAGATATACCGTAAAATATCAACATATTACATCCTCAGTGGTTCATAATTAATAGTCGCGTCAATCAAACAAAAAATAAAATAACCAACTAAATTTAAACGTAATTTTAATAAGCGAAGATTACGTAAAGTTTACTTATTTAATTTGTATTAATATTAAAATCACTCTTTGTAAAATGTACTTTATGTTATATGTAGATTATTTTCATGAATGAAACAACAAAAGCGTTGCTTTCTTTATAGTACTTACGTACTTGCTGTTAATATCGTTGCTAGTATATATTTCATCAGGTTTCTAGTTATTGTCATTACTGTAATCACTAGAGTTTTCTATAAACAATAGTAAACGTTCAGGTTTAAGTAGGTTTAAGTAGTTAAAGAAAAAAAAGGTTTATTTACACCTAAATATTTCAAACTATGCCCACATGTCACACGAGAAATTAATAAAAAAGATAAGGCTATCAATACTTCTTCTGAGAATACCCATGAAGGATGAAACAATTAATAAGAGTATAATAAAGTTCATTCGTTATGGATTTCACTTTCCCTAAAGACAATAAGACATGTTCAAAAAGATCAAGATCAAAATCATAGTGTCGTTATAAGTTCGAATACGAAAACACCAGAGGCAACGTATCATTTTTGGGAAATATATTTTCAGATCATTCCAAAATGTAATCCTCATCAATTTGTATTGTAAGATTATTAATTTAATTTATGGAACCTTGAGATATGAATTAATGGGTTCCAACTTGCTCAGGTTATTATGTACATTATGTATTATATTTAATCGCACAATGACTGCATAAAACACTTCTGAATGCCAACTAGTACATTATTTGTTGAACGTACTATACATCGACTATCTGTTTTCTTGAAGATATGCTCCCTTATCCTGCATGATCTCTGATCTACAAAATTAAAATACAATTCGCCACAACACGCCGCCACCGTCACTGTAGATGTTCTCCACCTGCATTCCTAACTGCATCTCGGTGCATATTTCGGCGGCATTGCTGCATATTTGGCCAGAACTATTAACGAATTCAATGGCATTGTTACATCGAACTTAGTATTCTGCGCGCGTGCTACCTTTGAAATACATTCCGAGAATTCGCGTTTTAATGCCTAGCCGCCACACATCCACCCCCTTTAGTCCACTCTTTTTCGCCAAAAAACACGCGTTCAAAGCGAAGCCGCCCGTTTAGGGTCGTTTGCCTTAATTAAATATAACACAGGTACCTATCTCTAGATTTGATCGAAATCGCTACGGTAACGTAAGCACGTATATAACGCAATAGGGTGCAAAAATGTCTACGAATATTAAAGTAAGGGTATTAGTCTCGAAATATGCATGGTATAGCTAGTTCAAAATCTAATGGACTTTCACAAATCTCACAAACATTTTGCCAAATTTGTACCATTTCTAAAAATCCATTTACGTAGTAACAATGCTGATAACAAGTTGTGCAGCTGAAAAAGCTTTTTCTAAAGTAACATTTCTAAAAAATAAGTACAGATTGACATGAGACGCTAGCAAAATGACATAATCAGTTACTTATGGAGAAGCAATTAGAGAATATACCAGGCTACTAGATCTAAATGTAGAAGACAGTTTATAGCATAAAATATTTTTACACTATTAAAACTGCATTAATTAATTAATTAATTGTACCTACATAATTCTTATAATTCGTCCTCATCATAGATAAGCCCTCTAAAATGCAATCAGCATCAACTCCCTAAGCCCTTAATAAAAGTCACCATACGTCACTGAACGCTTTTGTTATATATATATAATATTAATNATATATAATATTAATTTAAATGTTTATGTATTTAGTAGTATATATAGTCATATAAATATATTCTTAATTAATATATGACCGTAGTTCCTATGTGCTGGAAACGGAAGATGTGTTGTTATAAATTGCAGTTTTTTGTTTCAGTGTTGAAAGCGCCGAAAATTCCAGCAATCGTCAACAAGACGCCTAACCTGAAGCCCGGAAAGAAACTGCGGCTGGTCTGCAAATTCCGGGGATTTCCAACGCCAAAGGTACTTTGGCGTAAAGACGGACACATGCTGCACCCAAACGCGCGAACGCGTATCAGTTACAAGAGGTAAAGAAAGCATTATTTTCATGTTTATAAAAGACATTTCGTTTGTCACAAAAAAATGACAATCTAAAGTTATAATTATGGCCTTGTAAGTCGAAATGTGGTTTTAGACTTACGTGGGGCTCGTTTGTTGCGATAAAAATTCAACTTTTTTAATACCTATGTACGAATTTAAATATTCGGTAAAGGTTTAGATGATGGACCCCACCCCCGATGGGGGGATTGAAAGAGGAGGTCTTCCCCACCACTGTACCATAAAAAGTTCGTGGCGGTCTCACCCCCATAAAAAGTTATAGGGGTTCAAAGTTAATAAATATGCCAATTTTTATACATTTCCAGGCATGTAAATATTTATATAGTCATTCTTAAACAATATTCAAAGGTAAAACTAATGAAAAATACATAAAAATATTGAGAAAGTTATATAAAACATTATTTAAATATCTTTATCAATAGGGTAGGTTAGGTTAGGTTATCGGGTTTTGTTCAAGTGACCACCCTCTTTCGATCCCCCACCTCCACCCGCTTGAAAATATTTTTTTTATTGAATTTTATTTGAATTATATTGTATGAAAATTGTCAAAATAATCAACTTAACCATAACGTTTTATGGGGGTGAGGCCGCCGCAAAGTTTTTATGGGGTTTTACTCAGGTGACCACCCTCTTTCGATTCCCCCTACCCCCACCCCCATCTAACTCCCATAACTATTAATGGGGGTGAAACCGCCACGAACTTTTTATGGTACAGTGGTGGGGGAGATTCCCCCTCTCGATCCCACCCACCCCCTTCGGGGGTGGGGGCCTTCATATAGACATTTACTAAATATTCTGCTAATAAAAGACGATTCTTACATTTTCCCAAACTATTAAGAACTGAGGAACTGAGTTACCCGGTGGTAACAAACTGAGCAACAGCCAAGTCATATTATACACTATTGGCCATTGGGAACCGAAGATAGGGATATTGTATCTGCCCGCAAGCGAATTGTAAATGTCCCGCGTGAACCAGTTTCAAAATTCTCGCCAATTTGAAATATTGCTACCACAAACTATTCAGTATTATGAAACTAAAAATAGATTCTTATCACAGTTGTTTGAGAGCAAATTTCAGGGCTTTGAAAGTACAAAATAAAATTTAGCCACAACACTATCTCAGATTAGTTCCCAATACAGAATGACCCAAGTAGTCATGTTAAACGCAAGCAGAAAGATACAGAACATAAAAAGCTATCCTTTTACATTACACTTATTGAGCTTTTGCGACCTTCGACGTACTCATATTCTATTCATGACAATACAAAAAATAATAATAATTTCTGAGCAAGATAAATGTCCAATTTGATTACTGGCATTTACTAAAAATACAATCTAATTTTAATAACCAATTTAAACAGTTAACGGGCTTTGAAGCATTTTTTATGTATTTTGTATTCATAATAAAAATATTAGAAGTAGATTTCAGATGTACTAACAGATTCTTACGTGTTAATACTGTGATTAAATCGTGAAAACAAACACGTTAATTTACTTCAGTGTTTATCAAAGTTTCTAAAGCAAATTGCCTTTAGAACAAGAAAGTAAACCGTAGATATTTAGCAGTTATTGAAATTTAAAATTGCCAAACAGGCAATATGTCATTAATATTAATAAAAGTAAAAAATAAAACTTCCAAAGTACTTCTAATTAATAAATAACATTAAGTTCTTGGTCAGTAGCACTCCATATACAGTTTTGATAAATGGCGTGCTGAAGAGATCTATTAAGACGGAATCGCAAAATTGGTAGGTAACCTGATGCGTCGTAAATTCAATTTGTCAAATAGAGTTGCAATATGTGCAGTAGTCATCTACTTGAATTTTAGAATTATTGTAACGGGGAGAAATCCCAGCAAAGCGTTTGTTTTGGTCTATACGTAGATATGTGAATTTGTTAGACGTACAAATTAGAAGATAATGTACATTTCCATTATGTAATAATTCATGCCAACAGCCGTGTCGTTTCACTTGTGCTAGATTTTGAAATTAAAGTAGCTGGCGCCAATTCAAGTTTGTATCTTTAGAAAATACAGAAGGAAGGTGCACTTTATGTTTAATTAAAATTTATTAACGGAACTTTGGCAACTACCTGTCTATACTTAGTTCATTTTTAATTACCGAAGTGTTTATTAGAGATAAACAAAAACGCCAGGGAAAAACGTCTCCATTATGAATAAAATAAAATATAAATGCCATGGATTAATAAACAAAGAGCTCATCAAATTTGTTTATGTTTCAACATAATTTTCTAGAAAACATATATTTGTATATTTGACAGAATCTCACGTTAATATAATTTAAAAAATCTCACATTCGAAAGAGAATTTTGGCCAACAATTTCGCAAAAAATTGTATCCATGTAAAAAGCCAAGTACAAATTTAAAGCGCTCCTAAGAAATCGGTAAAAAAATATTGAATCCCTTCTCCCTAGTCCTGCTTAAGTGATACTTGGACGCCCTCCAAGCAAATACTAATACTTACAAGTAAGATAAAATCCCCAACTGAAGCACCTATAGTTGAGACATTCAAAATTGGCATAGTCCGCAATAAAACTGTCGCATTCGCTTTCTTCTTTCAACTTACTAACTAGACTAGAGCGGTTGCTTTCAGAACGCCTACTTTTATTCACGACAGACGTTATAGGGAATATCATAATATAGAAAAGAGATGTCAGATAGGAATTGCAGCGGACACTAATAAAGAAAAAGGAATAGCATTATACCAGTTAATGTGTAACAGAAAGAGATGCAGACAAGCAAAATTTCGACATGTTGTCAGTATCAGACTTTAAAGAAAGTTCAACATTTTCAGGAATTTACGAAAGCAAAGTTATAAAACGGACCCTGACCTTTTGCGTAAGTAAACAACCCCAAACCGCTGCACCACTTAGTGTTATTCGTTTATCTCTTTTCATTTTGTCTGTACTACTCAAGCAGCAAACGACTACAGTCCCAAGTGGAAACAAGATAAAAGATACGTCCATTCTTACAGATTTATTACGGACTATGCCAATTTTGATGTTCTCAACTATAGGTGCAAAATCTAAAAAGTACGCCACTTTTCATGTTTGGAAGATGATTGTGAATAAATCAAAGAAAACGACGGCGGAACCATGGACAGCTACAGATCGGCATTAAATCGAGAAAACCATAAACCAGACGTGAAGATTAACGCGAAAAGATTGTATCAATTTAGCAATTACTTGTTTGTTTTGACTCGGCCAGGAAAAGAGGTTTTTTAAAACAGCCAAACTCTATTCTAAAAACAATTGCTTAATCGTGTCAATCATGTTGGAGCATCGAAATAAAAATAAATATGCTTATAAAACGAAATAGGTCACCCACTAACTACACAAATCTTTCATTCATTATCTTTGTTCCGACTAGGTAGTTTATAACTGATGATAAATCTAAATAATCACATTCGGACCTTTTTCGATTGCCTTTTTGCCGTAAAAGAAATAATAATTTTATAAACGATGAAAACAATTAGCCATCAGGCTCAGTCTTTTTTAAGAAGACTATCGACTACTTTATTTACTAAATTATGAAGTAAATCCAAACTTTTGAATATGATCCCAAAGGTACTTAATTTATTTATTATATTNTTATATAATGTTATTATACGATAGCATAAGTGCTACGTTAACATCACCAATGTTCAAACATTAGTCAGGGACCGAATTCTGTTCTTTTCATTTTATTTAATTAATTTTGTACAAAGTCATGTAGATATATTTATTTATTAACGCATCTTATACTCACAACAAATTTCAGAGATACCTACTGGATAAGGTATGACGATTTTTGTAATAAGACCGATCTGTAAATTATTTTAAATAAACTTCACATTGAATGTGAAAACACACAAGTAAAAGGAGTTTAATTTTTGCACGCCTCTATTAAGAAAAGTTACAGTATCTGAACCTATTCTAACGAAAAGTAAAAAAATAAGAAAAAAGAATAAAGGAAAAGTATTGTGTATTTGGAAATATGCGGGACTTCATTCGAAATTTTGAACAAAATTAAAAACCTCAAAATTGTATTCCAATTTTTTTTTTCACTTGTTAAATGAAGGAACTGTTTCTCTGATTTTTGGGGCGAAAGCGCAACCTTCCCTCTCGGGTAAGAAATCGCATTTACTTCTTATTTGTAGAAATATATCTTGAAGGTTGCTAAAATCCTTTCCTATAATATCGAATAAATACAATTTCTTACCCGGGGAATGTTTCACTTATTAGAAAAGGATTTTACTATCCTTTAGAATCAAAATCAAAATGCATCGTACTTTGGGTAGATATATGATAAAAATTAGTTCTCCAGGAAGATTAAGCATTAAGAGTTTACCGCCCGCGCCGACGAATGTCATTACAACAGGCGAGAAAGGACACTCGGTAGATAAAAAGAGAGAGATATAAAAAACAGAGAAAGTTTGTCTGACAAATTGTACAGATCAACCTCCCCCAAGAATAAAGGATAAATAGAAAACATAATTTTGTGTGTTACTTTTACGATTAATCAATAAAAATTAACCGGTTTAATTTTTTTGAACGATTATTCCTATTTTTTTCAGAAAGAAGACGACGCTAGTGATAAACGGTGTGCAGATGAAAGACGCTGGCGTCTACCAGTGCGTCACTAGAGGCGTCGACGGTAGAACGACGCACGCTAATGAAACGGTTCGGATATCAAACAGTGAGCAAAAACACGGTACCTTTCTATCCTTTTTCTTTCTACGATTAAGGAAAAGTTTTGATTTTGTCTGATACAACAATATGTCTGCTTACTACAATATTGTTCGTTTAAAACAATAATTTCGAAACGCTCTATTAAGACAGCAGGTAGAGTTAGTCTGCGACGCGCTGATGGGATCTAACGAGATCGAAATCGCGATACAGACCACCATGAGATTCTTTGTAATAATTTTCAAATTTTTTCCGTAAATGAATTTTTGTTATCTACTGAAAGTATTGTTATTTCAAAAAGTTTTCCATTGACTTCCTAGAAAATGCTGTACATCAATCATCCTTTTGATATTGCTATAAAACCGCAACTTTCTTTTTTGAGCGTAGATAGTAAAGTTTTACTAATTTACTAAGTTAATATTTAAAACGATTTGAAAAGGAGAAATCATTTCTTTTTCATCCCTCTTCAAAAAAATATTAAATCTATAGACATTATTTTAATTGACCTATGTATCTAAAATAAATTCAAAACTTTTTCTCCACTGACCCCAGGTCATAACATCTCGATTTAATTTTATCCAAAGTGATTAGTGAAATCAGATTTAAATCTTTTGGGACCAAGTACTAATATTTTTATTGTTTATCTACCTGTTTATAGTTACGTTAGTTAATTAAAGTTGTCTTTAGTGATCATCATAAGACTGGTTAGACACTATTGTCTTTAGTATTCAAAACAAATTTTATAAATCTTTACAACATATTTTTAAAAAGATAATCGAACATGTAACAATTGACTGTAGGAACTTTTTGGCAGTAAAAGTAGAAAATACTTTGGCTTTAACTTAATTATTATAAAAAAATCATCCAATTAATACAAATCTACTTTCTTTCAGTAGAGGAGTGCGAGGAAAAGTACAAAGAAAGTTTCTGTCTAAATGGCGGAACTTGTGTGATTGTAATGCCTGGTGAGAGGGGATGCTGGTAAGTATGTAGTTAAATTAAATTACTAATAAATACCTAAAATCGATTTGTATTGAAACAAAACGACAGAATTATTACCATAATTACGAGTTAATTTAATGAATTAGCAACAAAACACACTAATATACTTCATTAAAATCAATTTCTTTTGTATACAAGTCGAATTTTTTCACCAACTTCATTTTTTAAAAAACATTGTTATCACAGAGAGAAAATTAGAAAAATTGCCCATTAAATACACTCACCCCATTCTAGATGACGCAGATTTGAAAGGAGGGTTGTCACTTTAGTCCATGCACCTGTAATAAATAAATGCCTATATAAGTCGTACAAAACATAAAAATTTAATTAGTAGGTATAATGATAAAACAACAAGATATTATATTTACGATCTCTACAATTATAAATTTCTCGCCACCCCGATCTCATTTAATAATTTAACGCATTTCATAACCAGTAACGTAGTCTCACCATTTTTGGAAACATAAAAAAGAGTTTCAACACAACTCTTTGAGTGAATGTCACGATGAACTTTTTCAATCTTTTTGAATTTTCTTCTCACGAGTCACCACAATACATTTGTTCACGCACGCGTGAACCGTGTGACCGATCGTTTCGCACTCTTTAAAGCAAAACAACGACCTCCTCAGTTATCGTTAATACTAATATTTTTTACCGTTTATTAAGGAGTACCCAGTAAAGTTTGTACCTACTTCTTTGACACTTGTTTGATTTAAAGTGGAGATAAGAAAATTTTGTGTTGTTTTAAAAGGCGCATAATGAACGTTACAATTTTAATTTTCAGGTGTCCAGATGGGTTCACGGGCAAGCGTTGTGAAGAGAAAGATGTAACAAATCACTCCAGTATGTCATTTCCTTGTAAAGTAGGCGTAACTACGACATACTATTGCTGAAAAACATTAAATGACTAAAAAACAAAACAATACCGAAAGAATAGCAAATTCTGAGACTGTATTACTTGTTACTGTAAATTATTATTACTGTAAATAAGAATACTCCGGCTACGTTTCGTAGTCCTGTAATTAATTGTCTGCTACGTAAATTTATCTTACTCGAATTCTGTACATTTGTATAAAACATATTGATGTATTTTATAAGACTGTTAATTTTAATAAAAAATCGTAATTTTATGCAGTCGATACACACACACACACACACGCGCGCATACATGTTTATATAATGTTATTATACGATAGCATAAGTGCTACGTTAACATCACCAATGTTCAAACATTAGTCAGGGACCGAATTCTGTTCTTTTCATTTTATTTAATTAATTTTGTACAAAGTCATGTAGATATATTTATTTATTAACGCATCTTATACTCACAACAAATTTCAGAGATACCTACTGGATAAGGTATGACGATTTTTGTAATAAGACCGATCTGTAAATTATTTTAAATAAACTTCACATTGAATGTGAAAACACACAAGTAAAAGGAGTTTAATTTTTGCACGCCTCTATTAAGAAAAGTTACAGTATCTGAACCTATTCTAACGAAAAGTAAAAAAATAAGAAAAAAGAATAAAGGAAAAGTATTGTGTATTTGGAAATATGCGGGACTTCCTGGAATTAGCTTTTTTGTAAAATAGGTACGTAAACTCCATTTTGTACATTTGTAAAAATTAACAACAATTTCCAAATAACTTTACTAATCTATGCACTAAATTTACACAAGTATAATTATAAGTAGGTAAAATTGTAATTATTTAGATAATAGATTTGTTGTGAGTTGCAGATGTTTTACTAATATTTCCTTGCATGATTCGTCTTTCTAATACATATTTTTAGTCATTTATCGTCGTTATCTTTCTTCTTATATAATTTTTCTTTCTGCACCAATCGCACTAAACAATTTGCTAATATGAAACAAACGAGACATACTTATTAGGCATTAGGCATTTTATAAAACTTGCAATTAAGCAGCAAATTTTACAATATGACTGACATATTCAGAGACGTTTTGTCATACGCCTAGACGTTTTACAAAATGCGCACCTATAAACGCTTAGGCTTATTGCAACATGATGCTACTCTGAGGCATTGTTTTAATTGTATAATTTTAAAACGACTGAAAATTTGATAAATAAATTAACGTAATGGAGCGATGTTTGTTTGGTGCCCCAAAAAATACGAATATCACTCCAAAAAAATTCTTTCCATGTTGGATAAGGTTAGAATAAGTTATTCCCTTTTTGCATATTTTCAATTTTTCATCACCGCCCCATGCGCCTCCACCAAAATACCAAGAATACTTCAATTTAAAAAAAAATATGATAAACACCTGGTAGCATTGATACACTTTCTTATTTATGGACATGTATTGTTATATCATTTCCAGACAGACAATAACTAATAAAAGAAATTAAAGTATTTTTTATATATTACTTTATTATCTTTACTTCTAAATATAAATATCTCGGCTTTTTTGAACAAAATATTACACTGCTTATCAGAAAATTAAAAATTATTTCTTTTTAAATAACCCACAGAAACTGGAGAAAAAATAAGGTGACGGTGGTGATAAGGTGAAAACAAGGGTTTATAACTTCATGTCTCAGAGTAGTGACTTGTATAAAAAGTATAGATACTCAATATATCAATCGCAATTTATATACAAAATAATTAAACTACGAAAAGTGCTTTACCTGCTTTTTAAGTCACGTAAGGTTTATTAACTATTAATAGTAAGATTATCAAATCACATACATTCAGATCTTTGGTAAAAAGAATTGGGATAAAATTAGAAATAATAATTTTACACAAAAGTGATTTTAGTGATTCTAGTGATATTTTGCCAGAGATGTGTTTGTAGTTTTGTAATAGTGAAACAGTTTATTAAAAATAACATATGTTTGCAGCTGAAGATGGAGAATGGTCTACACCTTCCAGTCAGAGACCTGATTGAAAGTGATGTAACCTTTTGACGTGAAACGCAACTTGTAATGGAAGAAAATTGAAAAGGAAACAGAGGTCAGTAGCTAAGGTCAAAAAAACGGAATCCATACCAAAGAAATACAAATTATGATGATTTTGTTTTAAAAATTCTAATAATATTGTAAATATTCAGTTAAAAAAGCAATCAATATTATTTGTAAATATTGTTTTCAATATGTAAACTCTGGGAAAATGACTGCTTCCTTTTAAAAGTATATATATTTTTAATAATTTGATATTATTGTTAATCAGAAGGTGGTATAGAGACGAATAAAATAGTTGTTACTAAAGATGATAAACATAAACAAATGAATCAATTGCACTCAAGACTGACTATAATAANATTGATTTTCGCACTTGTCTTAATTTAGACATCTTTTAGACTGAATCTGGAGGCGAACGAACTATTAATGATTTTTTTTATCACACCTCCTGTAATAAGAGTGGGTGTACCTATATGTATATGTTCGGTTCAGAAGCAGTTGATTTTACCCAGACGTACCAAACTCATTAAATAAATACAGTATGTAGGTCTATTAGCTGAAGATGGATAAAAACCAATGTGCGCTTATAATCTTAAAGGTATCTCTTAATTTTGTCTTGTCCTATTTCGTGCGTCTTAGATAAATTAAATATAAAACCATTTCTTACACAAGGTGTATCGAAAATTAAATTAAATACAACTAATGTTGAAATATGCCCTCTATAATAAACGATAATTTATAGGTAATTAACTGTAATATATTAATTTTATCAGTTTTATCAACAGAAACAATTCCTGACTTTTTAAAAAAATATACTTCAATAATAATGTTTTCTATAATTAACTAAATGCTTCTGTCTATAGCAAAGATTACCTATATTGAATTTTACTTCATTCTTTATCTTAAAAGATATAGAAAATTTTGTAGCAGAAAAATTTGAATTCAAACTCGTTTGGGTTAGGTAAACAACCTGTAATCTTTTATAGAAAAAAGTGTCAAGTACGAATAAAAAAGTATAATTTTTATTAAATGCATAAGTTGCCTTAAACTTACCACAAACAACTTTTACTTGTGAGTTATAAAATTCACATTTACCAATAAAAACCAATCACTTGCTAATCACCAGCAGGCATCAATGAAGACAATTATCAATACGAACTCTATGCAAAGCATGCGATCACTTACAAATTCTCGTTTCGGTAGTATTTTTAGTGCCAATTTCAAAATAGCGGATTATTTGATTTTTAAATTATTGAATTTATCTTGGATAAAATAGCAATTTATTTAATAATAAATCCATTATCTATTGTTCATATTTTTATGACGTATTTTTTTGTAGTTAAATCCCACGGTATTTGGTACAAATGTTTTATTAGAAAATTTAAATTCAAAGTCTTTTAGGTTAGATAAACAACCTGTAATCTTTTATAGAATGATCGTGCTAAGAAGGAATAAAAATGTATTCGGTTTTGTTAATTACATAAGTTGCCTTAAACTTACCTCAAAAAACGCTTCTAATTATGAAATATAAAATTCACATTTACCCAGAAAAGTTAACCACATGCTAACCACTCAGGCATCAACGGAAACAATTATCAATGTGTACTCTATGCGAAGCATGCGAATATCACTTATAAACTGTCGTTTCCGTATTTCTTTTGGTGCCAATTTTAAAATATCTGACTATTTGATTCTCGATTTTTTTAAGTTATTTTGGATAAAATAGCGACTTATTAAATAATAAATCTAATTCTAATTAAAGACTTAACAGTACTAAGATAGAAAAGGATGGTTATGCACTGAATAAATAAAATGCACTAAATAAATAATATTAAAAATTAATCATTTTATGAAATTTTTTAATTAAATAGTACTTGCCTACTTAATTTACCCTAAATTAAAATATAGAGAAATTTATAGACGTCCGAAATAGGAACTAATGTGAAATTCAGATCAACATTATTAACTTAAAATTCATATATTAATAAATGTATAATCAATTTAGAAATTTCTTATTATGAAAATCTCGATGTTGTTATTAC
>NW_020438887.1:307748-342584 GCF_000699045.2 Agrilus planipennis
TTACGATTTGTAGAAAACTAATGAAAATACATATATAGCAATTAACTTAATAATAATTTTAAATGCTAATAAATACTTATACGAAACACTATGAGCAGCTAAAATATTGTCAGACCAAATAAAAAAAAGCAAAATTAATTTTTATATTTATAGCTTTAATAAAGACGTTTCTCAAATTTGTACAAAATCATCTTTTTGTCTGTATACAATTTAATTAAAGAAAAGTTTAATGCATTCTAATTAAGAAATAGTACTAAACTAATGATTTTATTTATTTATTTAATTTAAACTTGCAAGTTCATAAGCAG
This sequence comes from Agrilus planipennis, assembly GCF_000699045.2. Classification (NCBI taxonomy): domain Eukaryota; kingdom Metazoa; phylum Arthropoda; class Insecta; order Coleoptera; family Buprestidae; genus Agrilus; species Agrilus planipennis. Next base: position 308,057 of record NW_020438887.1, read on the forward strand.
TAGTGTAAAATACATCATAATTTTAATACAAGTTACAGGTAATTAAGTAAATTAATATTTGAAAAAATCACACCCTTGGTTATGAAAGAAGCACAAAATGCATTGGGTAAAATATTTAATATACAACAAATAAAAAAATTTGAAGATTTTTTCATTCATCGATTCATAAAAATATGTATATGATCCTATTTTATATTTTCTTTGTCTGCTAATTAATAAAGCACACTGAAAATGTACACACCTTCTTTATAAATATTATGAAAAAAACGTAAACAAAAAGAAAGCAATAAACAACATGCCTTCTAGAACTAGAAAACTCTAGAAATTTTCTTATTGATTGCACTGTCAGCCAATGAAATCGTTATATTTAAAACGAACCAGTGAATTTTCTAGAAATAAGTAGCGAAACTATATAAACAGCTGCTTGGCAACTGCAAAACAGTATTGAAGTGACAGCGATTTGCGCAAATACAAAGTGCTCATTCGAAGCGATTTTTACAAATTTTACGCAGTGGTGTTTAAATTATTTGCATAAATAGAGGAAAGGAGGAAATAAAGGTAAGAATTTCAATAGACACATTGTGTATTTTTCTTCTTTTCTTTAAAATGAACGTGGTACTGTAACGCTGTCCATAGAAAAACATTTCGTATTTTTAATTTTTTGATTTACTTAATTCAAACGAAATTGTGAAAATGGATATTGATTAATTAAAGTTCATTTACAGACTTTCTTCTTGTTAAATCGATGCATTTGTTTTTTGAAAAGCCAACTACCTGTTTTATTTTTTAAAGTAGATCAATGGCCAATAAAAATAGTAAATACTATCATCATAAAAAGATCGTCCTAAGAAAGAAACGTTATTTTTAGAATAATTAATTAACAGAAAATTAATTTCACAGATGCCTGAAGAACAAGCAGAAGTGGAAACTTTCGCCTTCCAGGCAGAGATTGCTCAGTTGATGAGCTTAATCATCAACACATTCTATTCCAACAAGGAAATTTTTCTCCGGGAATTAATCTCCAATTCGTCAGATGCTTTGGACAAGATTAGATATGAATCTCTTACTGATCCTTCAAAACTTAATTCTGGAAAAGAACTTTATATCAAAATCATCCCAAACAAAAGTGAGGGAACATTAACAATCATTGATACTGGAATTGGAATGACAAAGGCTGATCTGGTCAACAATTTGGGTACTATAGCGAAATCAGGTACCAAAGCCTTCATGGAAGCCCTTCAAGCTGGAGCTGACATTTCCATGATTGGTCAGTTTGGCGTGGGTTTTTATTCTGCATATTTGGTTGCTGATAAAGTAACTGTGGTATCCAAGCACAATGATGATGAACAGTACATCTGGGAGTCCTCTGCTGGTGGAAGCTTCACAATCAGGCCAGATCACGGAGAACCACTAGGCCGTGGTACAAAAATAATATTACACATTAAGGAAGATCAAACTGAATTCCTGGAGGAACACAAAATCAAAGACATTGTTAAGAAACATTCCCAATTCATTGGTTATCCAATTAAATTACAAGTAGAGAAGGAACGTGAGAAAGAACTATCTGATGATGAAATGGAAGAAGAGAAGAAAGAAGGAGAAGAAGATAAGAAGGAAGAAGAAGACAAACCAAAAGTAGAAGACGTCGGCGAAGATGAAGAAGAAGATACAGATAAAGAAAAAAAGAAAAAAAAGAAGACAATTAAAGAGAAATATACTGAAGATGAAGAACTGAACAAAACTAAACCAATTTGGACCAGAAATCCAGATGATATCAGTCAAGAAGAATATGGAGAATTCTACAAATCTCTCACCAATGATTGGGAAGACCATTTAGCAGTTAAACACTTCAGTGTTGAAGGTCAATTAGAATTTAGAGCTCTTCTTTTTGTACCAAGACGAGCACCTTTCGATCTTTTCGAAAACAGGAAACGCAAAAACAACATCAAATTGTACGTCCGACGAGTATTTATCATGGACAACTGCGAAGAACTTATTCCCGAATATTTAAATTTCATTCGAGGAGTGGTAGACAGTGAAGATCTTCCACTTAACATCTCTCGTGAAATGCTCCAACAAAATAAGATCTTGAAAGTAATCCGTAAGAATTTGGTAAAGAAATGTCTTGAATTATTTGAGGAATTAGCTGAAGACAAAGAAAATTACAAGAAATTCTATGAACAGTTCTCAAAAAATTTAAAATTAGGAATTCACGAAGATTCTCAAAATAGATCGAAATTGGCTGACCTCCTTAGATATCACACATCTGCTAGTGGAGATGAAGCTTGTTCTCTTAAAGAGTATGTCAGCCGTATAAAACAAAACCAAAAACAAATTTACTACATTACAGGAGAGAACAAAGAACAGGTTGCAAATTCTGCATTTGTAGAGAGGGTTAAAAAGCGTGGATTTGAAGTTGTTTATATGACTGAACCTATTGATGAGTATGTTGTTCAACAATTAAAGGAATATGATGGGAAACAATTGGTATCTGTAACCAAAGAAGGACTAGAACTTCCCGAAGATGAGGAAGAGAAAAAGAAGAGAGAAGAAGCCAAAGCCAAATTCGAAGGGCTTTGTAAAGTTATGAAGTCGATCTTGGATAACAAAGTAGAAAAAGTAGTCGTTTCTAACCGTTTAGTCGAATCACCATGTTGTATTGTTACATCACAATATGGATGGACTGCAAACATGGAACGTATAATGAAAGCACAGGCCTTACGTGATACTTCGACCATGGGATATATGGCTGCAAAGAAACACTTAGAGATTAACCCAGATCATCCCATCATTGAAAATCTCCGCCAGAAAGCGGAAGCTGACAAGAACGACAAAGCAGTTAAAGACTTAGTTATTTTATTGTTTGAAACTGCTTTACTTAGTTCTGGATTTACTTTAGACGAACCCCAAGTTCACGCATCTCGCATTTATCGAATGATTAAACTGGGTCTTGGTATTGACGAAGAGGAGCCAATGATCACAGAAGAGGCGTCAGCAGCCGGAGATGTACCTGCCCCCGTAGGAGACTCTGAAGACGCGTCGAGGATGGAAGAAGTCGATTAAATCTATTACTTTTCTGTACAAATGTTAATTTATTGTTTTATATTTTTATTCAATGTTTATACCGACTGATCTAAGTTATTGTATTGGCTAGTTAATTCTTCAGTATTTATGTAGTTGTACCTATATCACAGGGCTGTGTTGCTTAAATGAAAAATGTCCGTGTTATAACAAAAAGTGAATAATGCCTTCAGTACAATAAAAATATGTATTGCACACAGTAGTTTTATTTTGTGTTAGCTTAAAAGAATTAAATTGAACGAAATATCGCACATGGAATAAAAAAAGTTGGAGTAAATACAGTTATTTTTAGTTAAGAATAAGTACACGGGTATTTTAATTTCTGTAACTAATTGGCGCTTTAGCTTTTGAAAGTTATTTTCAAAAACTAATGGAGTAATTGACAATATGGTATTTGTAAATCATAAATACTTTTATAAACAAGTTTTAAAAAATTGTTAACAAAAAGGCTAAAAAGGAAACGAATTTCTCGTTTCTGTGTGTTTTGAAGTAAAATTACAAACAGTTTAAGTATATCATACCGAAATAGTTAAATAGAATAAGTATTTATGTAGATACATGCCTTATGATTAAATAGGTACTTATCCTTCTACATTTTAAATTTTTATGAATATAACAAGAAAAAACTTTTGAAACTGGTACGAATAAAACGAGTAATTTTCTTAATTTTTATTACAATGCATTGAACTACTACGTAGAAAAGCAGCAAAACTGAAGTTGAACAGTGCATATGTTCTATTTTCTAAAATTTTCTGATCTAGTTGATATTTGAATTTCTCCTATTTACCGCAAAATTTACCGGAAACATGCAAGTAGTTGTCTTTATTTAGCCTCAACCGTTATTTAAAAATCGATAGCCTGGGGTTCCTCAGAAATTCCCGAATAATCTCGAATCTTCTAGAAGAACGGTAGATATAAAAACTGTTTAGAAGGTTGCAGAGTTTCATTGTATTACAGAGCGTGGTACGAGTAGTATCTTGTATTGAAGTGCTGTGGATTCTTGAATTTTTTATTGAATTTTCTGGAAGTTAGTCAATTTTTTAACAAAGGTATGTGTACTTAGTCATTTCATTTTTTTTTTCTTAAGTAATCTTTTAGACATTTAAAAATATTTGTACATATATTTTTGTAAAATTTAGGATTTCCTTTTTAATAATAAATAATGAAGGAAGCCAATTTAATCATCACTTTTATAGGCATACACGTAATTTATATTTATAATCTACTATTGCAGGGTTTCAAATTGATATAAATTAAAATTTTTCTTTGTTATATGCCGGCATTCTTTTAGTAATAGCATCCATTATTCTGCCTCGTGGACGAATGAGTCAAATCATTTTTATTTAGATGTTGATTTGTAATTATATGTTCGTGAAACATTTAGTAAACTATGATTAATAAATTTAAACTAAAAGGCCTTTTTAACAGTTTAATTTTAAATTGAGAAGTTACCATCACTATTACTGAAAATTACGACACACCTTTGCAATGACTTGTTTTAGTAATTATAATCTCTATATGTAGAAATACTTGCGGTATAATGTATTCTAAATTAAATGGGATATAACGCAGGTACCTCCCTTAATAAATATCAATACACAAGAAAAAAAATGGCGGGTTATATTGATTATCTTTATAAATATTTCATTAATAATAAGCAAGCAAGTGCCTGTAGACTGGACAAATTAAAAGGATTTATAAAACATAATTATTATGTATTTTATAAATAAGAAACACACATCGTAGGTACCTACCTGACAACATTTTTTTTTCTTACACATTTAGATTTCATTTAGCTTGGTTTTAATGCTGTTTAAATTACTTTTCAGATGCCTGAAGAACAAGATGTTGAAACTTTCGCCTTCCAAGCTGAAATAGCTCAGTTGATGAGCTTAATCATCAACACATTCTACTCCAACAAAGAAATTTTTCTTCGGGAATTAATCTCCAATTCATCAGATGCATTGGACAAGATAAGATATGAATCCCTTACTGATCCTTCCAAACTTAATTCTGGGAAAGAACTTTATATCAAAATCATCCCAAACAAAAGTGAAGGGACATTAACAATCATCGATACTGGAATTGGAATGACAAAAGCTGATCTTGTCAACAATTTGGGTACTATCGCGAAATCAGGTACCAAAGCCTTCATGGAAGCTCTTCAAGCTGGTGCTGACATTTCCATGATTGGTCAATTTGGCGTGGGTTTTTATTCGGCCTATTTGGTTGCTGATAAAGTAACTGTGGTATCTAAACACAATGATGATGAACAATACATCTGGGAGTCTTCTGCTGGTGGAAGCTTCACAATTAGACCAGATCATGGAGAGCCACTAGGGCGGGGTACAAAATTAGTATTACATATTAAGGAAGATCAAACTGAATTCCTGGAGGAACACAAAATCAAAGAAATTGTTAAGAAACATTCTCAATTCATTGGTTATCCAATTAAATTACAAGTAGAGAAGGAACGTGAGAAAGAATTATCTGATGATGAAATGGAAGAAGAGAAGAAAGAAGAAGAAGAAAAGAAGGAAGAAGACAAACCAAAAGTAGAAGACGTCGGCGAAGATGAAGAAGAAGATACAGATAAAGAAAAAAAGAAAAAAAAGAAGACAATTAAAGAAAAATATACTGAAGATGAAGAACTGAACAAAACTAAACCAATTTGGACCAGAAATCCAGATGATATTAGTCAAGAAGAATATGGAGAATTCTACAAATCTCTCACCAATGATTGGGAAGACCATTTAGCAGTCAAGCACTTCAGTGTTGAAGGTCAATTAGAATTTAGAGCCCTTCTTTTTGTACCGAGACGAGCACCTTTCGATCTTTTCGAAAACAGGAAACGCAAAAACAACATCAAATTGTACGTCCGGCGAGTATTTATTATGGATAACTGCGAAGAACTTATTCCCGAATATTTAAATTTCGTCCGAGGAGTGGTAGACAGTGAAGATCTTCCACTTAACATCTCTCGTGAAATGCTCCAACAAAACAAAATCTTGAAAGTAATTCGTAAGAATTTGGTAAAGAAATGTCTTGAATTATTTGAGGAATTAGCAGAAGATAAAGATAATTACAAAAAATACTATGAACAATTCTCCAAAAATTTGAAACTAGGAATCCACGAAGATACACAAAACAGAGCAAAATTGGCAGATCTGTTACGATATCATACATCTGCAAGTGGAGATGAAGCTTGCTCACTTAAAGAATATGTGAGCAGAATGAAACCAAATCAAAAACAGATCTATTACATTACTGGAGAAAGTAAAGATCAAGTTGCAAATTCTGCCTTTGTAGAGAGGGTTAAAAAGCGTGGATTTGAAGTTGTTTATATGACTGAACCAATTGATGAGTATGTTGTTCAACAACTGAAAGAATATGATGGAAAGCAGTTAGTATCTGTAACCAAAGAAGGATTAGAACTTCCTGAAGATGAGGAAGAGAAAAAGAAACGAGAAGAAGCCAAAGCCAAATTTGAAGGACTTTGCAAAGTAATGAAGTCTATCTTGGATAACAAAGTAGAAAAAGTAGTTGTTTCTAACCGATTAGTTGATTCACCATGTTGTATTGTTACATCTCAATATGGATGGACTGCAAACATGGAACGTATAATGAAAGCACAAGCTTTACGCGATACTTCAACCATGGGCTACATGGCCGCAAAGAAACATTTGGAAATTAACCCAGACCATCCCATCATTGAAAATCTCCGCCAGAAAGCTGAAGCTGACAAGAATGACAAAGCAGTTAAAGACTTAGTCATTTTGTTATTTGAAACTGCTCTACTAAGTTCTGGATTTACTTTAGATGAGCCTCAAGTTCACGCATCACGCATTTATCGAATGATTAAGCTTGGTTTGGGTATTGATGAAGAAGAGCCAATGTCAACTGAAGAAACTGCAGAGGGTGCCGATGTTCCAGTCCCAACTGAAGGGGAGTCTGAAGATGCCTCAAGGATGGAGGAAGTTGATTAAACTAAATTATCTTGTTAGTCATTACATTAATAATCCACCTTTTTTTAATGTGTTGTCTACAGTATTGCGGTACAATTTTTTTACTATTAAATCCTTGACATTCCCAATTTTCTAACACTTTTTGGAATGTGAATTGTTTTCCTTTCATTTTTTTTATAATAAACATTGTATAATAATTTTTTTGTTATTGAGTTATAGCAAAAGAATTTGTAAAGAAAAGAACATTTAATAGTTTATTTATATGCATGTTTGAAGAATTTCATGATTTTGAGCTAGTTCAGTATATATTACATCTGCGAAAAGTATGTATGTAGTTGCAAATATAAACGTTAACACTTATTTTTTTGAAAAATGTTTCTGATTAAAAGCATTGCAAGGATGCGAAAGTTTTCAACAACCGAAACATGTTTAAAGGCAATTCAAGGCTATTTGTAAATTAAAACAAAATGTTTTTTTGTTATAGTTCATTGTGGCATTCCTTTGGGGCTTTATTTTTGAATTACAATTTGAATAGCTAAGCAATTGATAGATTCAAGTCCGATTTGATCTACGAATGAGTTAGAATAATCTATGGTGAGAAAATAGAACCATAGATTGTGTGAGAACATGAGAAAAAGAAGAATGGTAGGTAAATAAATAAAGCAATACAAAGTGTATTAATTCGTTATAAAGCTAATTTTGTATTAAATAAGAATGGTGCAAGATTCATCGAGGAAAGCAAAAACATCAAAACTGGGTTAGTTATTTGAATTAAATTCGTTATCATGTTTTACGTTCAATTATAGCCTAACATAACTAATCATAAAAATGTTTTAGATACTGACCCAGATGCAATTTATAGGATTATTAACTTGCACTACTATATTTTTATATTACTAATAGTGGGTATACCAGTTTGGTGGATGACAACTCGCGTATATAGGGCTGATCTTCCACTCAAAGAAATGAATAGTATTATTTTACCTAAAACATCTGATAAACCATTTGGTATTTTATTAAGTTTAGAGTATGACATTTTAATAACAATAGTGAACCCATTGCCTCAAGATTTGAATGTTAAAATTGATGGTGAATTACTAGAATTGAATTTGAGACCATTTCTTAATAAACTCTCACCTGTGGCCGATTTTGTGGTAAAATCCCAATGGACATACTTGACAGATTTAGGCATAAAGCCACAAAAAAAAGGTGACGAATATGTAGTTAATGAAAGTCAATTATATCATATAGTAACTCCTTTAGAAAAAGAATCTTGGTCATTTATTTCAAACAGAACGTGTATTAATTTGATGTTGTACATTGCCCCCTGCAGTGCTCCTATGTATTTATATGATAACTCAAAGAATAGGCTGGAAACTAATGCTTTTGTGAGTCCAAGGTGGGGTGGTGTTTACTTTTTAAATCCAGATTCAAAATCATGCCAGAAACATGTATATGAACCTGATTATGAATCAATTATTAGAACATTTGTAAATCAGTTAATGCATTTGTATCATCTTGATGGGTTTTCTGAAAGTGCAATGAACAAATTTAAGTTCAACAAGGCCAAAGAAATGTTAGATGCTACAAAACATACTCTCAAGTCTTTAGCTCAATTATTATATGAAATAAATAGTATAGTTATAAGAGATGATGTTGCTGAGAAAGTGATAATTGCTCTGGGAAATATGACTAAAGCTGAAAAGTATTTGGAAGAAGACAACATCAGTGAAGGTTTAAAACATGCAAAAGTTGCTTTTAAGAATTCGGAATCTGCATTTGCAGATCCGTCCCTCTTGGCTCTTCTATACTTCCCTGATGATCAAAAGTAAGTGATTTTATGTTATTTTCCTATTATTACGAATGTAATTTATTTTAGGTATGCTATTTATATTCCATTATTTCTACCTATAATGATTCCAGTGTTTATGTCTCTTACACATCTAAGAAAATGGTACAAAGAACACATCCATTTTTAAATAAATTTCAACTTTGTTTAGATAAATATTTTACAGTAATTTCAACAGTACAAAGTTCATAGGATGTCCAGTTATTTTCAACAGTTTGTATAAAATGTTCTTTTCATTTTTAAAAAAGTTCGCATTTAACGAATTTATTTAATTGATATATTTAAAATATTGTGCGCAAATTCAATAAAAAACGTCAAAATAAAATTAAAATAATTTATTGAATTCCTAATATACACATACAAAATATATTTATCAAATATTAGCCGTGGGTCAATTAATATTTATTTACATAAAAGTAAATTAATATAATTTTGAATAACCTTCTAAACAAAGGTTATTTATTTGTTAAGACCTTTGCTTATAGCAACAAAATTTACATGATATAGAGTGACCTGTATTTGCTTGTAAATTTACACCAAGTCACCCTGTTATATTAGATATACATATTTAAAAAAAGATTAACTTGTAGCCGTTCATTCGTCTCATGCACAGAAAATCAAGAAACAAAGTCGTTATCTTCACTGCAACTTTCGCAATATTAATAATTATAATTTATCAATTTACGATATTGATTTATTATAAACAAACATGTCACACACTGAAGCGTTCAAATGCACTAGTTTTAAGTCACAACCGAGAAATTAATCGATTTTCACAGCAGAATAAATTTTTCGAAGAAAAGTGTAGGCTGCAAAGAAACCTATCGTTCCTGTCAGCAGCCAAAATGTTATGACTATAAGTAACGTGTAACTAATGTATAGTAATGTCGGAATAAATTCGGTAATTTCTAGTTTGTTCATAAAATAAAATAATGAATAAATTAAAATGTAAAAGGCTGAACCTCCAGACGTTATAAAACTGCGCCACCACCAGTGATAATTCTGAAAAATAAAATTATATAAGATGTTAGACAATATTAAGTAATGCATCACATCATACCCCCCGCTCCCTTTAAATTTCTAGACTTAGTGAACATTTATGAAAGTAAACTGTAATTTTTATTATGTATATATCTACATTTAAATTTTGGAAAGAGGATTTATTAGGTAATAAAATTGGAAAATTTACTAAATTTATCTGTTAATAAAAGTATAAAGACGTTTAAGTTCTACAAACTGATAAGAATGAAAATAACGTTAATTTTATATGTTAATATAATTACTGAATAAAGACCGTAGTATGAAAGTAGTGTTACTTCATAACTTACCTCTCCACAAAGCTGAAAGTAGACCATAACGATCGCTATTTGGGAACAAGAAATCACCAGGATAATAAAGACTAAGAAGAGAAACCCAAATAAGTAATAGAACTGATTTTCCCATATTGCGGTGAAGATAAAAAACAATTCTATAAAAACAGCTCCGAATGGTAACAATCCAGCCATTAGCATACTAAAATATTATTCATTTACCTTAATAAGACAACTTCATTATTACATTTAATGAGTGTACTTACCAAAGAACCGGATTCATGTACCAATGTTGATCAGGAACCTGTCTAGGAATTTGATTCGTTCTTACAGGATGTTGATATGGTTGTTTCCTGTAGCCAAAATAGTAACCCAAATAGACAAGGGGCAGTGAAATACAAAACCACATCATAATTAATGAAACCATCGTCGAAAAAGGTACCGCACCACTACTGGCCTTTCCCAAAATGAAAAAGTTTAAAAAGAAACAGGTTCCGAATATTATAGAAGGGTACAAAGTTGCCGTCAAGAAGGCTGCCCTCTTCCATTCGCGACCTTTCATTGTCTTGTAAAGTCGAGCCGAAAAATAACCCGCTATTAAACCCATAAAACAGTAGAGAAATAGGGTGGCTGTTGTAAGGGCTCCACGAGATGCGGGAGATAACATTCCTAACATAGCTAAAACTAACGGACAAAAGGATATCACAATAGAATCATAACAGAACAAATAATTCAAAAGATTAAACATTAAACATGAATCTCATTTTAGTGAAATAAAAATATGATACTGTTTTAATTTACTTACAAATAATGATAAACGTCATAAATGAAATCTGAATCCCCGACCCAATAACAGCAGCAAAAAGTCTCGTATTCCTGGGTGGTCTAAAAACATCTCCATGTACTAGCTTCCAGCCAGTTTCTTCGATAGCATCGTCGATTGAGTCATCTGCATTATACTTGGCAATGTCTCTCCTCAGAGTCCTTATAATAATCATCGTTAAAATTCCTAAATCATAAAAATGCTTACAATGCCACTTTCTTGTTAAAATTTGCGTTATTGTTACCTGACAGGAAAAAAATAACTACTAATGAATTTATAATTGAAAACCAGTGAATTTGTCCATCACTCATTGCCAAATAAGTATCCCATCTAGAAGCCCAACTGATTTGGGAATTTTCCCATTGAACTTCATAAGTAAACAGCAATGTTGTACCTGATTTTGGATCTACGGTTTGAAATCTAGGCTTATTTGGAAATGAACATGTTTTATCATTGTTCATTTTTAAATCATTTAAGCTCACTGATTTTGCCTCTACATAAAAACCCACTACTCGATAGACATTTCTGCAAAACCAACATCAATTATTGTTATTGCAGGTATATTAGGAGCATCTTAATTTTTATATGTACATACACATTAAAAATTATAACTTTTATGAGAAGAGAATATAAATATTTCAAACATTAAAATAAAAATTGTATGGTTCAATAAGATAACAATTATGGATTATGAACATAATACTTACGGACTAGGATTATGATAAAAAAGAATCAATTTTAAATGGTTATTAATGTAGGCCTGATCACTAACTACATTTCCAAGTCTGTAACCATGCTCCAACTGAACTTCATTGGTTTCAGGATTAAAAATTCTAGTGGCAGCAGGTAAATTATCAACTAGTCTAAAAAATAAGTCACCATAAGATAGCAAATTTTTGAAATCACAATGAATGCAATGGCCAATAAACTTACAGATGCACAAAATATTCATGTTGTATTCGGTCTGCAACTGTGTGTGATTCTTCTGTACTCCAGTGCATAGGTGATGCCAATGATTGGCATAAAAATGTACATGGTGTATTTACAGCCATTCTAACATCATAAGGAGTATTTACTATCCTATCTCCTCTTAAAACTTCACCTAAATTTTCTGATTTGTAGTGCACTGACCCATTTTTTGGCATGCAAAATGGAAGTGAATAATATTCATATGGTAATTGCGTATGGATACTAGTCATTTTCACCGCTTTTACGTCTATAGGATCACCTTTTTTGAATTCTACTGGGGCCATTCCTGGCACATAAAATTGTTGGGAAGGTTGAATCCATAATAACAGGAATATATATAAGAAACTAATCATTGTTCTAAAAATTATTATACAATTAAATTATAGCGTTCAACGAATGTAAAAAGGTCTTCATTCTCACCTCAAATTTAATTTTAAAGGTAAAGAAATATATAAATTAACTATTTTCACATATTCACAATAAATTCTGACATGTCCACTTGTCAACCTCTATTATTACTTTTTGTATTAGTTATTTATTCACTATTCGTTGATGACATATCAGACATGTACAGATGTCTGATTGTTTCACTTCCTAAAACGTAGGTCGTAACTATCTCTGATCGTAACTAACGCTCAAGAAAAGTAATAATTTATATACAGGGTGCCTCAAAAAAAATTATTTTTTCAAACTTGCAAAAAATTCCATGAATTAAATCATATATATCTAAATAGCTATAAACTATAATATTTTAAATGAATAATCACCAAAAAGCATGCGGAACGAATAACTACACTACTTTAGTTTTAACGCGCGCTATAAGATAGGTACATGATGTACTTCCATGAGACTTTTAAGACTTATTTAAGAAAATTTAGAAATCAACGGTGGTAACGTGTGCATGACATTTACCAAACAATTATGTAATATTTAAGACTTTTATCATTAGAATTAGATAAATAGAAGAGATTACATAGGTTCATTACAAAATTTTCTGAAATTGGCCTAGTCAAAATTGTTATAAACGTTTCCGAAATTAATTATTTAAACTTTATCCTTTATCAATCTACTTCTTGTAGGGAAAGAAATATAAAGATAGGAGACGAAGAAGTGGCTGATTTTAGGTATCTAGGAAGTTAAATAGGTCAGGACGGAAGACGTAGTAGGGATATAAAGCAGAGCAGAGTCGCCTTCAATAAAAAGAAGTCACTTCTATGCTCACAAAGGATTAATTTAGAAATTTGAAAAAGATTGTTAAAGGTGTATGTTTGGAGCGCGGCATGTACGGGTGCGAAACATGGACGGTGGGCGTGGCGGAAAAGGTTAGAAGCGTTCGAAATGTGGTGTTATAGGCGAATAATGAGGAGACCGTCGATAGAGAAGGTTAGAAATGAAGAGGTATTAGAAATAATAGGAGAACGGAGGACTCTATGGAAGTTACTAAAAAATAGGCGAGATAAGTTGGTAGGACACCTTTTCAGGCATGAAGGTCTAGTTAGGGACATATTAGAGACAGAAACAGGAGTTAAGAGGAATAGAGGTAGACCTAGATTGGATTACTGTTCGCAAATAGTTAACGATGTGGGCTGTTCTAGTTTTAGGGAAATGCGAAGTTTAGTTCACGATAGCAAAGAGTGGAGGTACGTGTCCAACTAGTCTTAGGACTGACGACCTTATGAATGAATCTATTTCTTGTATATTAAAAAAATTAAGAATTTCTTTACCCGTCAATGACGCTAATTTTGCTACAGCAAAAGCTTTATCTCCGTAAGATTTTGCCAAGTGTTGCGCGACTTCACATTCCAGACCAAAATCTTGTACTAATCTGATGTACATTGTTGGAGTCCATCCGTGAGCTCCCTCGATCAGAAGACCGTCTGTCTGGCAACCCCTTTCCGGTTTCAGGTTGCAGTCTAAAAATTTCCATTTTCATAAATCTGCTTTTTCGTATGTATTACATGTACTCAAAACTCTTACGTTTTACGGCTGCGTCAATGGTTTCTTGAGCCATTGCCCTGTAAGTTGTCCATTTTCCTCCTGCGATCGTTACCAATCCTGAGTCACTCACGTGAACGATATGATTCCTGGCTAGAGATTGAGTATCAGGTTTGTTAGGGTCTGATACAAGGGGACGAATACCACTCCATGCTGACATTACATCTCCTCTTCTAACTGCAAACAGTATTTTTGATTATTCAAAAAATTATGTTAATGTAACCTTTTCTACAAACCTTCAACGTCGGGATTCAAATAATTTTTAACTTCTTCTAAAATAAACGTAATTTCGTCTTCAGTAGGTTTCGGGTTATGAGTTACTTTGCAAGGCAAATCGGTTGTACCAGCAATTGTTTGCCTTTGCCATGGAAGGAAGAAAATCACCCTACCATCGCTAGTTTGAGGGTCAAGAAGACCCATCTGATCCGGACTGTAATAACCTGTTGTCATAAAATATGTACATATTTAAAAGGTGTATTTACTAAAACGATGAAGTTTTACACTTCTTCCCAAGTTATTTTACCATGGTCCATGGAATTCCGATTCACAAGTGCTCCATATTCCATTTTAAATTTTTATGATGTAAAAGTGCGACAGGGAGTCGCATGGTGACATGTGTTTGATGAAAATTCATCATTGAAAAAATCATTCATAATTTTGAATCTTTTTTAACCAATTTCAAATGTGGACGCGTTAAATTTCGCTCTTTTCAGTGGTTCAAGTTTATCTAAATTTGTATGGTATGTAAAACAGCGACAGGAGAGAAGAATTTCGTGGACCATGGTAGAATATCTCTGGAAAAAATTAAAACCAAACCATTGGAAATGTTCGAGAATTATTTGACATGGGTATATTTTAATTTTGATTTGATTGTAGTACACAAAAATTTTCGTACTTATTTAATTTGAAAAGTTGATTTCGGAAGAATTTTTTTATCTTTTAATGAAGTTATTAAGAAAATGAATGAAGATAATATACTCTGCGACCAATTGGTATTTAATAAATACCTGGCAATACTATATGAACACCGCTGCTAGGACAGCAGATCTCTTTTATTGTAGGATTATCCATTTTTCTAATACTATCTGTAAAAGGTCCAGTTGCATTTATAACACACTTGGTAGGTACACGCCACTCTTTTCCGGTTATTTCGTCTCGTACATTGACACCAGTTATCACTTCCTTACCGGAACCATTTTTATCTTTAATTAAGCTAGTTACCGTTACATGGTTTACCACCGTGGCTCCGTGACGAGCTGCGGTTAAAGCAATTGCTAGGTTCATTCTAGCATCATCCTGTTGACCTAATCGTCGATGCAAATAAGAACATAAACAAAATTGATGTTTTCTTGATTTAAAACAGTTCATTTTTTGACGTACCATCGTAATATACAATAGCTCCAACAAGTTTGTCACCTCGCAGCATGGGAAAAAGTTCTAAAGCATTCTTCTTCGATAAATAATAGGACCCTTTTACTGTTTTTGATCCTGCTACAACGTCATACATTTTTATACCAAACCAAAAATAAGGAATTTGCCACCATCTAAAAATTTTTTAAATTTATTGCAATTCAGAAAAGATGAATATGAAAATGGATAGTGCCAAAGCCCAAACAATTAGGATAAAGCCGATCCGAATGTTAAGCTTATAATTAGCACAAATATGAGATCTCGTATAAATCCAAATCTTTTATTTCATTGCGTCTCCCCACAATTTAGTAAATTTGATTATATATTATTGATTAATAGGTTTGCTTTCCTACCACGTACTAAACATATAAAAGAAATATGTATTAGTATAACTTTAATGATTTTAGACCTTTTATCAGTTATTTTCAATTAAGAACGATATCGTTAGTATAGTAACTTGGGCCCCTCTGTAAGTCCTTCATTTTTACATCTACCAAAGTTAGTTACACTTTTTCTTGCTAATTCAGGTAGAGTTAAATAAAGACATACCATATACTCATACTCACTGGTACACTGGAAGCATTATGGGAAGCGGATGTGCTAAATGAGGTGCCGAATTTAACATGTTAGCTCGTTCGTGTAGGGCCTCCTTTACCATCTTGTATTGCTCATAATCTAGTTGCATGATAGCCTTTTGCAAATACCGAACACCACCATGGATAAGTTTCGTGCTCCTGCTGGAGGTGCCACTCGCAAAATCATCGGCTTCGATTAAAGCAGTCCTTAATCCTCTTGTTACCGAGTCTAAGGCACATCCTGCACCAGTGGCACCTCCACCAATTATTACAACATCAAAACTTTGATTTTGCAATGATGTAATTTGTTCGCTACGTGGAGGTAGGGGACGTTTTGTCTTTTTGATTGCTTGTTGTGCTTTAACTGTTTTCCACTAGAGAATAATAAATATTATACTTAGCAATTGCAGCATTTTTTTTATTTAAAATTTAATTTGAGTTTTCTCAAGTTTATGTAATTAGATTTGCCAATTCATAAAATGTTCCATAAGTTGCTAATTTTACCAAATTATTGACAAAACTTATTGTAATATAACTAAGAAAATAGAACTGACAGAGGAAATTTGCAAACGAGTTCAATTCTGTAAGGAATAGAGCATAGAAGTCAATTATAAAACTAGGAAATGATATTGACCCTTTATTCAATTGAATATGGAGTCAATATTAGGGTAATAAAACTTTTATCGATCGTGAGTCTAAAATCTAATAAAAATTTTATTACCCGATTAGTTCCGATTTTAACATTCATAAGCTTAATGATATACAGGATTTATGGGTTCTTTCTATGCACGATTAAAATTGTAGTTTTGCTTCTATTATCACTACTTTCTTAACTGTTTAAGCCCGAATAAGTTTAAAATTTTACGGTTTCCCGCCATTAAGTTACGATATCTAAAAATGATGAGGTTTCAATTTTCAGCCCTACTTGTGTACTTCTCTTTACTTTAAAATTCGGCCTGTATTTTTGATGTTTTCCTAATTTAACTTCGAAATCAGTTTTATTTTCAATTTTTATCGTAAACTTAAAAATGGGAACTCAAAAATTAATTGTAAAAAATTTTTTACATACTCTGAAATCGCTTTCTTCTTTGAGAAGGTAATAAGCGGCAAGACCAGCTCCAAGAGTCCCTGTTACTCCTGTGATGGCGAATTTTTTGAAGATAGTAGCCATCTTTGGCACTTTCTTAAATTACCAGCTGCTGTGCTCTGGTATAACTAGACGAAATAAAATTCGCATTTATCACATTGCAAACTTTTGCCTTCACTTTCGCTCATTCTTATCCTTATTTTACTACGTGATAATGCTGATATAAAAAATTTTATTATGTGCACACACATTTTATGGAAACGTTTTACTCAAAACAAAATTAGATAAGCTTGTACAGAGTTTCTTACGATAATGGTTATGTAATAGGCGATAACTTAGTTAATTGAGAATATTCTTTTTTATATTGAGAAACTTTGCATTTTACATTTTGAGGTATTTCAAATTCGCTATATTTTAGAAAAATACAGTATCACAGGGTCAACAGAAATTATGTTAAGCACTGCCATAAAACAAAATTATAGAATTTAAGACGTACATGTGTTGTAGAAATCTTATAATAGGATGACATTAATTCGCGGTCACCAGACTAATATCAGTTTTGCACAACACACATATATATACGTTTTAACTTTTGTAATTTTGTCGTAACACAGTATTTAACGTAATTTCTGTTAGATACCCTGAGCAGCTATGTATGTATACAACAAGAGGACATGTTGACAAGAAATAATTTTTTATTCTGCACTATTAATTTTTGATGATAGTAGATAACGGATTTAATAAAAAAAATACAAAATTCGAAATATCTCAAACGATTGCAAAGAAATACGTCATCTTATCAGTTACCCTGTAAGTAATTGTTAAACAATTTCTGTCAAGTTTCCACATACCAAAAACTAGGCTATAAGTATTTTCTGATATTTTTAGAGTAGAACAATGATTCTAAAAAATTGCCTGTGTAACTTCTTTCTTATGTTTCTAAAAGAATCTTAAAGTATTTTAGTAGTTAAATTATTTATTTTTAATTAATCTAACAGCGCATATCGAAATTATCTTCAAATACATCCAATAGAAAACATACTAAGGTTTATTCGTATTATACAATAAAGTTTAGGTTTATTTATACTGATTTTAAGAATTAATAAATATATAGCGTATATATTACGTACTGAAAACTTTTTGATGATAAAAAATACATTTTCAAATAGAGAAATTGCAAATTATCTGAAACACTCATTGTGTACTTCTTAGTGGGTATATTTATCATTTAGTCTAAATTTCGACAATGGCGTAGTAAGTTGATTCCTAATATTAACATTAAATTAAAGAAGGAAGGTTCAGTACGTTAGTAAATAAATAAGACTTCAATAATAAACAAAAAAATAAATGTACCTTATTTGGCTTAATTATTTATATTACAACACTAATTTTCTGTAATACATTGTTTAATCATAAGTTTATAAATATATTGTAATTGAACTCAGCGATAAGTTTGTCTTTTCTGAACAACATTCATTAGGTTACTTAGGTTACGCTGGTTACTTTTTGATAAAAATAACGATATGTAATTAATATATATTTTTTTTTTGATTTAAAGTCCATGACTATAAAAGTTACAATTTCAGCTTTACATTTATGATTAACAACAAGAATTATGTATTTTTCAATAAATTTTGACTAACCGATTTACATTTCAAGAAACAAAAATTTTCTTATTTAATGTGAACCACTTTAAAAAGCGATAATTGAAATCAATTTTGCTAATGTATCTAGTACAATTTATACACCATTGTATAACAAACTAGCGTTACCGGCATTTTACTTGCTTGCAATAATATAATTTAGATAAATTAAAACAATAAAATGAGCCTAGCGTTATTATGTTATAAAATATTGCATGATTATGGAATAAGTAAATAGATAACTCCAGAATTTGAAATCCATAAAATAGTATCGGAAAAACGAAAAACAGAAAAGATTAGATATTTTTGTCACTGATTTGATTAATACAATTACATTTATTTTTAACTTCTTGGTATAGTTTCGGGTATGCGATATTTTGGCATCAACGGTTTCATGTGTAGGTCATCGAAATTAGTTCATCTTGTACAGGATATATCAACGATTTGAAAAGGAAACAATTAAAAAAGTTATATCCCAAGGGTGATACCGTTTAAATTTGAAAAAAATAATCATTCTCAAATGGAGGAAAATTAATTAAATTATCAGCCAGATCTTTTTAACATTTTAGTCAGTCAGTTATTTTGTCTAAAGTATTGAAGTCGGTTTTTATATGTCAGTATATTTAAGTTATTGAATGTACACGATAAGTTTCAGTAATAATTCAGTTACATTTCAATGTGACGAAAACGATGAGGTCTATTCTATTTATGTAAAAATTACTTAAGTAAAACACGTGTTCGTGTGTATTGGAATGATAAATATATTCGTCACTAATTTACCTTACGTTTACTTATCCTATCTGTAACGAGTACAATAGGTACGTCATCAACGACGACCTAAATTTCCCGTGATAAAAACGAGTCAACGCATAGGGTATTGATTCAGCGCGAAAATTCGTCGAGAAGATGGAATTAATTTATTAAACGTCCTACAATAACACAAAAACGGAAGCAATACTGTTGTAGGTGGAGGTCTAACAATTACTAAATTAATTTATTAATACGCACATGAATTAAAAACGAATCAGAAGAAAATCCTTTTTAGTTGCCTACTTGCCTTTTAAAACAGCACAAATAATAACGTCCTTGTACACGAACACATGGGTCTTTTTAGCACTGCAACTTTATTAAAATTATTCTAAAATAGCAATTCCACAATATAATAATAATAATAATCAACACGCATTAACCATTATATCCAAGTTTCATGGTCAAATTTAATTATTTTCTGGGTTACGTACATTTCGCGTAAGTTATTCGCGTCCAACGTAGCGCATGTCTAGTCAGTCGTCTGTGACAAAAATTACGCAAAACGTAGTTATTTAGTTGTAGATTACGCAAACAAAAGTAAAAATATTTCTTAATAAGAGAGTGATTTAGTAAAAAGGCTTACCACGACTTTGAGAGCTGATCTTATCACATTGATTAGTCGTCACATGAAGGAATAAATTGGCCTGAGATCAAACATTTGTTACTTATTTTGCAATGTACCTACCTATCTGCTGCACCGCTTAAAATACCAATTATAAATATAATCAACCTTCTGCAGCTGTTATTCAGGTACTTATATATAATGGTTTAGTTAAATCGTTTTTGTATTCACTAGTCTGAAGCGGTTTTTTTATTCCTTAAGTAGCGATTTCGTAAATTGTTTCTTCCTAATCTGCTAGGTACTTTTTTTTATTTAGCGTTCGATGGATGAGTCTTAATTACACAATCAATTTTTAACAAAACTAGAAATGCCATAAACAGTCTTATTTATTATAATTATAATTATTAATTCAAACGAATGAGCCACATATACCCACCGAGGTAACTAAGTACTTACACAAACGATATGAATGTTTTGATATTAAGGTCAATAATTGTCTACAGTAATGATTAGCTTTGAATAATAAGACAATATTTTTTAATACTTAAAACATTCCATGTTGTCTTATTTTTGTAATAACCTAATGACCAATGAAAATTTATAAGATACTTGATATTACCCGCGGTTTCTCTCGCGTTAATGCTCTAAAAACTTGTCATAGATCGTGGACGACCACATAAAAGTAATTTTTCTATCCCTCGAGAATAGCATTTTTTCTTCTGGATAAAAGGACACTCCTATGTCCTTTTCTGTACTCATGATGATTGAACGAGTAGTTAAGCCGTGAAATCGGCAACATAAAACTAATTTGCCTATCCTTAGGGAACATTTTCTTTTTCTGAATGAAAGGTACCCTACTTCCTTTTCTGTATCTCTGATAATGCGTCTATAAAATTTCATAATGATCGATTGAGTAGTTAATCGGTAATCAATGATAAAAAACTCAAATTGTAATCTTGACGAATTATATCCTTTGAACCATAAATATTTTCATCACAGAACAATTTTTTTGGTGAAACTTGTAGCCAAGACTTCTTAAAAATCCATAAAAAATAGTGAATGAACAAAATACTTAAATTAAGAGGTAAAAGTATATATGCAATAATTTACATGTATGTTTTCGGAGCACCCTGTATATCTTTCACAGTTGTCTATCTTAATTACAAAATAACAAAATGAGCCTTATTTGGAGTAATGTAATACTTTCTTCGCATATCCTAACTAGTATGAATGGCAATGGAAGTTTGTTTTATTGCTACCATTTCAGGCCTCAATTACTTCACCGATCATTTATCAGTTATTGTTTCAGTACTTATACTACATGTTGTCGATTTGTTCACATTGATGAATATTATACATTTAATATGTAATTAACAAAACAAAACACCATTATGCACACTTTTTATCAAATACTTATATAAAACATTTTTTTACTAAAGAAATCAGAATTTTTTGTTTGTTTCTATTTTTTAAAGTGCATACATGAATAAAACAACATTTTTCCAACGAATAGAACTGAACATTTATTTCTATAATCGAAGATTTAGTGTTAGCGATATACAGTGGCTCAATATAATCAATAAGCTGTTCATTTTATGCGATGTTTCTGTTATCTAAAGTTCACACTATCGGATGTCTGCTGTAATTAGGGTGTCTAAGGATCTATTTAAACAATGCCATTCATAAAGAATTAATTTTAAATTTGCATACTCTTTACCCCTTTCATAAGAATATTGTTTCCTTAAATATCTTTTTATGTGGTTTTAAGAATATTAACCCTGGGTTAGCAAAATACCTTAAACTAGTTTTTGGCATCACATCCTTTAATACAAATGAAGTAAAACGCCTAATGCTACGGCAAATATTTCGCCAGGGAAGTTTTAAATCGAAGAAAGATCTATACAAAAGTTATTGGGTTCTTAAGAGTTGGAACTAATTTTGTGGTCCGGCTCACTAGGGGTATTCTAACGCAATTGTTTTGTTGGATAGAAATCTATACTTTTTTTGCAGAATCTTGTTCTAATACGGAAAAAAAAAGACTTTCAAATATCATCTGAAAAGTTTTTTAACATTCAGTCCGGGTTCTATTCCTGGCCGATGCAATACTATTCTTTCTATTTATGTTGGATAAAATAAATAATAGTCGAATATCGACCACATGTGATGTGATACTATTTTAATTAAAACACAAAAATGGCATTCATATATTATATTTTCTTTTTTTTTAATAAATGATTTAACACCCATAAAATCTCTTATAGAAGTAAAAAAAAATCAACTACTATTTCTAATTTGTGCATGAGCTTTTGCCATAATCTCTACAGCACCTTTCCCCATTAAATTAAGGGCTAACCGTTTACCCAAAGCCAATGCTTCATTTAATGCTTTTTTTGGAATATCTGGATGAGGTACCAATCCAACGTACAAATTGCCTTCGCCACTTCCTGTAGATGTACTTTCTTCGTCATTACTGTTATTTTTTAATCCCTTTTCTTTAAAAAAGGGACAATTTTTTATAAGTTGGTTACAATTTTCAATATCAGCGCAAATGTTGCGATCATTGTTATACAATTCCAAAAATGGACATTTTCCCATGAAATCAGCACCAATAGGTATTTCTACTGGGCAATTTTCATGAGGGTCTTCAACTGAAATGCTGATTAAATCATTTTGTTTAATATCTTTATCTTTAATTTCAATTTTTAGCTTCTTTGCTGGAATAAGGTCTTCTGTAGAATCAGATTTTTCATCAATTGTATTCTTGATTACACTCTTGGTGATGGAATTCATTTTTACATTACTATCTGTTTGATCTTTTGATATATCCTTCCTGGAATTAATTGAAACCAATTCATCTTTTATCATTTTACTGCATCCTCCACGGTTCTCGTTATCATTTACTTGGTCTTTTGGTGTGTCATTTACAGGGCACTTAATTGGAACTAGCTCATCTATAATGGTTTTGCTGCAACCCTGACGATTCCTATAATTATAAGAACATCTAGCGCATTTTGAAATGTTAGTCGTTTCTGTAGACTCCTTATTCATTTCTATTGAGGCGTTATCATCTTCTTTAAGCTGTTCAACACCATCTAATGACCATACAGCTCCTGTTAAGTTTAAGTTGATCTTGTGACAATTTAATTTCTTTAGTTGCGATTCGACAGCAACCGGAGCGCTACAACCTCCCTCTAAAGTCTTCAGGAAGCTTCTTTCAGCAATTACACAAAGTGCTGTCTCTACGTCGTAAAGAGGCTTAAGTAGATTTAAAATTTCTTCATTATCAGCTCTGCATTCTATACCCAACGCACCTTGACCCACTGCATACAATAATTCGTTAGTATCGAGAACCTAAAAATTTAATTGATCAGTAATTAACTTCTGACAATGTTATTTCTATACAAAATTCGTAGGACAAAAATTAAAATGCCAATCTCTTGGGTACTTAATACTTAATTTTTTTTTAATTTATATAGGACTACTTCCTTACTTTCGAAATTCGCCTGTCCCAACCCATCCTAATTAAACCTGCAGTTGCTAAAATTAAAGCTTGAAAAATCCCTTGTTGGTCTAATTTGCGTAGCCTAGTATTTAAATTTCCTCTAATGCTTTTTACTATAAGATCAGGATATTTTCTAGCAAGTTGAGCTGTTCTTCTTAAACTTGATGTGCCAATGACACTTCCCTTAGGCAATGTATGTAATGAATGCTCTTTAAAGTTTTGATGAAGAACCAATGCATCCCTGGGATCTTCCCTATAAAACATATGGATGGTAATGCTAGCATATTTTAGAAAGTCATAAAGTAACATGAGATACCTAGTTAAAACAGCCCCAATAGCCATTTCATCTGGTAAAACAGTAGGAAGATCCTTTAAAGAATGAACAACAAAATCAACAGTACCAATTGAAAGGGCAGTTTCGAGCTCTTTTGTAAATAATGCTTTCTCGCCAATTTTTGGCAACGGAATGTCGAGTACATTATCACCTAGTGTACTCATAGTAACTAAAATTACAATTATTTAGCTTAATTATTTAAAAAAAAAATGATTATGTAATATACCTATTTCAAAGTTGTACGTAGGATGTATTTCTTTTAAAAGTGAAATAACGTGGTTCGTTTGGATTAAGGCAAGCTGAAAAGAGAAATTATTTTAATATTTATGTATATAAAAGACATAAATTTACCTCACTCTTTCGGGAGCCTACTTTTATTACTCTATCACCAGACATTTTATTTAAATTTGAATCACAAGTTTTACTGTATTCCTGATCCATTAAAGTAAGGTTCTTTTTTCAACTTTAATTCAAAGTGTGTTCAAATTCACTTTCACAACCAAGTACACCATTTTAATTGACTGAGACCCACTTTCTATCATTAATATCATATTACTGAAATGCACATTTGTTAGTATGAAAATTAATATTGTTTTAAAAACTATTTCAGCATGACTTGCAATTGAACTTAATAATTAACATATTCTAATTATCACGAATTGGTACACGTTTTAAAATTTTTCAATTGGTCTGATATTGCTTATGACGTTTGTGGTTATGTATCTGTCACATTCTTGCTATTGTTTGTTTTTTCTGGCTTCTGGGTTCCTGTTTTCCCTGGATAGTTATGGTATAGATAATTTGATAATAACTGCATCAATATATGTGGACATGTAAATTATTTGCGGTTAAATATTTACGATAATCCAAAAAGGATACACATGTCACTCACATAAATATAAACAGAATACTAAATTTTTTAATTTTATAATTGTTTTGTTGTACACACCTACTAATACACAGTATATAGCTTCAAAAGTTTTTAAAGTTTTATTAGTTTTTGTCTTATTAAAAACATTTTACATTTTCTAAAACGAAAATAAACTATATCATTAATACAATTATGTCCTTAATCCTGGTGCTTTCCTATAAATAGTAAATTGTTCTAAATATTGATGAATTGTATCAATTGGAGAATAAATGTCCTGCATTCTATTTTGAAGATATAATGGTGGTGCACTTTGAGCTGTTGATCCTAAAAATCCTTGTAAGAATTCTCTCATTAATTCCCAACACATTGCTGGTACTACACAAGGTCTGTATTCTACTTCCACTAGGACTCCTTTAAAGTTTTGACTTACAGTAACTGTGCCCAATTTAACTAAAAAATCTCCGATTTCATAACGCGGCCCTTTAGATTCTGCCTTGGTTTGCTTTTTTGAAGTGTAGAAATTGGCCATCTTTATCATTAATAAATCAAATAAGCCATCTGTTGCTAGAGGAATAGTTTTATTTTCTGTCTCTAATATAGAAAATACTGTGGCTGGTTGTTCAGAATTATGAAGAATATGAACGGTTCGTGGATTACCAAGCTGGGGAACAGATGTATACGTTTCACAATCCACTAAAAAATGTCCTTGTTGAATCGCCCCTAAAGCCGATATTCTCTTTGTAAGAAGTTCGATAGTAGACGGACCAGTTCTGTTTTCCGTAATAGGAAAGTTTTGTACTACTGTAACCCCCATTTCTACAAATCTTTTATACGTTATACATAGTATTTTGCTTATTTGATAAATGTACAAAGTTGAGGCATTTGCAGGTTAACAGCAAAAATATTCAAGGCCAAATATAACTATACATGTACTCCATAGATAATAGATGTACTCCCAGTACTGTTTCCATAGATTAACTACTCCATAGTCCATAGGTGTACTAGTAGTTCATGTTTTTAAAATTTTAGTATCCATTTCATTTATATTAATTAAAATATTAACTTGATTTTTAATTTAATTAGTATTCATGCTAGTAAATATTTCAATGCAGATAGTGTTGAAATTTCACAGAAATTGTATGAAGTGTATCTATTATCTATGGCTAATAATTAAACTTAACCTATAAAAATATAAAATTAACCTTAATGTTACAGTGCAAATGTGGTGTCGTATGAATATAAGTTAGTTAATTTTTATGTTTTAGAAGTTTCATAAGAGTAAGTAATTATTATTGAGGTTATTTAATTGATTTATAATTATACAATTCATTTTTAGACAATGAGTACATCACTTGCAGAACAACTGCAAAGGCTTGCGGTTCCTCAAACGTCTGCAATTATTAGAGGTAAAAAGCGCGCTTCTTTATTATTTGACCCTTCAGAAGCTGCAAATCTAAATAGAGAAACTGTATATCAAATTGGCATTGATGGTTTTGAAGAACTTAAAAATAAAAATGCGGCTTTTGTTCAGTTTGAATCTACCCTATTTCATCCTGCTTCAAAAGACTTTGAACGTTCAGTTCAAAATGCTGATACCAATAAAAGACTGGATAAGAATATTAGGAAGTTTTTGATACTTTTGTCTCCATATTTTCTCTTAAATAGTTCACACAAAGCACTGGAGTGGCTTATATATCGTTATCACATACATGAATACAACAAAGAGGATATACTAATGTTGATACTTCCATATCATGAAACAAACATATTTGTTAGAGTTTTACAATTACTTAAACTCAAAGAATCTAATGACAAATGGCGTTGGCTACGTCCACTGCAAAAACGTGGGATACATCTTACCAAACAATCACTTTTTAATCATGCAGGAAGTGACCCTCATTTTATAAAGTTTTTATCTGATTTTGTTCTGACTGCAGTGGCTGTTCATGAAAAGCCTTCCAGTTTGATCACAATTTTTAACTTTTATTGCATTGTATTCACTGGAGCTATTGAATATACTAAAATTTTACAAGAAACTCATATTTCATTTATGTTGCCAGTCTTACTGAAAGGAATATCCTCACAGGTATCAGATTTTTTGGCTGCATCTCTTATTATCTTAGCCAGATTGGCTGCAAAGACAATTCTGTCAGAAAAGATCTTAACTCTGATTGTGAGAAAACTGACAAAAATTGAAATTTTGAGGAATGAAGTGGTCTTGACATTAGTAATTATTTATCAAAAACAAACTCATTATAAGGAGGTTTCCATGGGTGCTTTGGAACATGTGATTCATAAGAAGTGGTTTCCAAAAACCTTACAAGAGTTTAATGATCTTGGTTATAACATCACCCCTTTGTTATTACCACTTCTTCAGGCATCAATAAGGGAATTTTTGTTCAATGATGATAAAGAACAGTGCATTGTTTTTGTGGATAGCATTCTTTCTGAAATTAAAATGGATGAGCAATTAATCAAAGAGTCAATTGGGTAAGATATAACATTCATAATATGCAAAAGGTTTTTAATGAGCTTCTTATTGTACTATGATGATTTGTTTCATGTGCTTTTTCAATAATTAATAACGGTTTACATTTTAGAATTATCTTCGAGTTATGCAACAGTAAGTTTAAATACTCAGAAAAAATAAAGGATTGGATAAAGAAATATGTTAAGACTTTAGAGAGACAGTACCCATATGACTATGATAATGTCATAAAGGAATTAATGACCAATTCAACAAAATTCTCCACAAAACAACATAAAGGATTTCGTAAGATTATGAAAATTGCAATGGAAGACTCTTATGACTTCTTTGAAAAACTTTATCATCCTGATCCTCACACAAGAATCGAAGCAATTAAGCATTTAGTAAATAATAATAATCTTGAAAATAGAGAAAAAAATCTTATAGGAAGCCTGATTATTGATAGACTTAAAGATGAAGATGTTGGTGTTGTATATGAAACATTGCAATCATTTAAGGATACATTACCAGACATCATTGGTGTAAACAATTTTAGAGATATAATGTTCAAGTTGCTCATTAAATGTCAAAAAGAAAAGGATGTTTGGTGGAAAATATCTTCAATTATTTTTGATGTATTTTCTCAACACAGCAATACTTCTGATTTGGAAGCATTATTGGTAATTTTACCATTTCTTTTACCTGCTGAAAGTGATGAAGTAAAAATTGCAAAGGAAATTGTTTGTTCAGAATATGGAAGAAAATTGAGTTTTATTAGTCCATTTATTAAAGAATTTTCCAAAGCAGAAAGTTACGAGATGTTTTCAGAAATTACAATGAAGGCTCTTGGTTCGTGGGGCGCTTCTATGGATATAAACACAATAATTCATGCATTAAATGAATTTCCTTCAGAATACAGAGATGCTTTACACAAATATATCGCATCATTAGTGATAAGTTACACTCTACAAGAAAATACCGCTCCTGATATAAGTTGCTTATTAATAGAAATATTTCAAAATTATTTGAACACCTCTGAAATTCATGTCAGCAAGGAAAAGTTGAAATTTACTGACCATATAATGTTGGCTAGGGAGAATAACCTTTCATTAGAAGCATTTTTATTTTGCATTGAGCAAGTAATTTCTAAAACTGAAAAACCTGCAAAGAAGCTTGGATGGGTAGACTTTATGGAAAATGTGGAAGATAATGTATTCTATTTGAAATTATTTAAAATTTTACTGGAGGGCAATGGTTCAAATCACAAAGGCATTAGTTCTACTTACAAAAATACATTGAATGTTTTTGTAAATCATATATGTGGCAATATTTTGTTAAAAACTGAATTTTATTTAAATGTTTCAGTTTGTTACAACGAACAAATTGAGGAACACTTTCAAGTGATGTGTTTGAAAGCAATTAAGGGTTTTTTAGGAAAAACCACTCAGCAATTAAATGAGTTGATTACCTTTGATTCACTTGTTGTGCCTTATCTTATGGTCGCCTTGAGTAAAACTAATTCAGAAATTCGTGAATTAACTTTTAGAATAATAAAATTAATATTAGAAAAGACGTCAAGGGGAAACACTAGCAGTTTTTTACAATTTTTAAATCATATTCTTACTGGAGAGGAAGAAATATTAATGGACAGTGAACAACTTCCTTTAATAGTGTACAATATTTTCTCAGAAAATAATAGCCAGAGCTTACAAGAAGTGCTAGATGTTCTATTCACAATTTCCAGCTCTCCTCTGTATCCAGTATACTTATCTTCTGGTATCTTGAAACTTCTCGCTTTCATTAACGATTTCAACAGATTTAGTAAAACTTCAGAATTAGCAATGGAAATTTTTGTTGGTTCAAATAAAAGGAACTACAATTTTCCCGAATCAGAAATAATTTATAGGAATATTCTTCGGTTTGACGCAACAGTTTCTGAACATGTCACTCTAACTTCAAAGCCTTGGCAAATGATAACTTTACTCATTAGAAACGACCAAACTAATATCGCATTAGGGAAGACAAAGAATACATCACCTGCAGTACTCTTGTTGAATCAAATAGACGAAACAATTTTTGAAAAGTTAAACAGTGACGTGAAAAAAGCACTTCTATCGTCCATAATCAAACTCAAAACTTTTTCTCAAAATCCTGAAGTTTTACAGTCTGCAAGTCGAACTTTTAAAAGAATACATCTTGATGCGAGTATTATACTCGACTTTCTAGTGAAAATGAAAGACACAACATCCCCTAAATTAAATGAAAGTAAGAAAAAGAGACGAATAAGTATCATCCCTACTGTTGACATTCTGGATACTTTTGAATGGAAAGAAGGCATCACAGTGCTCGAAATACTTCAAGAGAAAAAAAAACTTACTAATTATATTCATTTACTTCCAGTTTTGTTTGAATTATTAAAGAAATGCCTTGATTTTGATGAGCAGTCAAATGTAGAATATGCAAAGCAATTGATACTGTCGACCATCCTTCATTTGTGTAGTAAAAGTGAGACAGAGGCAGAAAAAATGCCTGAAAATGTGTTTAACATGGAGCTAGTTGTTCAGTGCATAAGAGCGTCCCAAAACCCTCAGACTCATCATCACGCTCTTTTGCTTCTTTCGTACGCGGCATCTGTGGTTCCTGATCAGGTTCTTCATCATATAATTGCCGTTTTCACTTTTATGGGATCGTCTGTTCTGAGACACGATGATGCTTACAGCTTTCAAATAATATCAAAAATAATTGATACCATTGTTCCATTACTGATTGCCGATAACTCTCAGGAATGTATTGCGAAAGTTTTGCGCGTTTTTGTCGACGCCATTCTTGATATTCCGGAACATCGTAGAATGCCTTTATTTAAACAGTTACTATCTCGACTTGACACCAAAAGTAGTCTTTACGTGCTATTACTTCTAATTTTCGAAGCCCATGTTCTTCACGGTCATTCAGAAAAATCTAAACCTAAAGGAAATAGATTATTAACGGAAGCTGGTAACATTCAAAAACGTTTAGATATTGCCATGCATATATGTGGACTATTCTCTCCTGAAATCCTTCTATCTACATGTATAAAATTATTGGAATATCTCCGGAAACAACCTGACGACAAAGAAGAGGCCATGGAATCTGACGTTGAAAGTTGTACTTTTGATATAAACCGTTATAGTGCGAAACAGTTTCGACATTACAAATACACTTTGGTTGTTTTTGTATCAAATCTTTTATCTTCTCGTGAATTTGTCGAAAAAGTTGCTTCATTACCTGACGATGATCTTTTAAAACTAGAAGATCTTTATAAGACCGCAATTGTTAATATTTTAACATACATTCAACACACAATGAAAGTTGCAGAGAAAAATGTTAATTCTCCTCAAGCCCAGTATTGGAAGGTCATGTTACACCACTGTTATGATATTCTTGATAGTTTGAATGCTCTTTTGACTCCTCAAATGTTCCTTTTAGTGATAAGAGGTTTAATGGAGCATACTATATCGGTGTTACGAAGAAGAGCTTTAGAATTATTGAACACAAAGCTGCAAAATAATATAGAATTCTTTAGCGAGTGTGATGAGTCAGAATTACAAGCAGTAATACCACCGTTACTTAATATAATCAAATTAATCGAAGATGATGACAAAATAGAGCCTGATATTGAACTTTTAATTCAAACTGCATTATTGTCATTGAAACTTTTGGTGCGCCTCTTAGCACCTAAAAACCCAGAAAAGTTTTTGTACATTTTAGGCTTTGTCACAGATTTAGTGAAAGCTAGGAAGGCACAGGATAATGTACTCGCGTCTATCGTATTGTGTCTTGCAGAATTATGCGCAAACCTTCGAGCACATACGATATCTAGTTTGAATAAATTTATGCCGGCTCTAATCAAGATTTTAAAAACACAGAAAACTAAAGAAATGCCAACATTACTACTCCTGAGTGTACTTACAGCGCTTCAAAAGATTTTAGATAGTTTACCTCTTTTTCTGAGCCCTTATTTGGAAAAACTTTTATGCGCAGTTTCATCATTAGCTTGCAGCTGGAATGCAGAAACGAAGAATGAGAAATTGACCCCGTTTATAAACAAAATAACGAGCATAACTCATAAAATAGGAACTGCGATTCCTTCTCGGGTTCTTATCCCAGCTGTAGAAAGCTCTTACAATAATTTGATAAATAAAAGTGACTATAAGGCAGTTCAACCTTTGATGAACGTCTTTTCCGAAAATATAAGCCAGCTTAAAGGAATTGATTTACAGGCGCACATACAAGAACTTATTTCGTTCTTCTTAAATTCATTACAGTTTAGAGCAAACGTGGAAATTAATTATTCTGATGCTAATGAAGTCGAAGGTTATCTCGTAAAAGCGTTAATCACGTTAATATTGAAACTATCAGAGTCATCATTTAGGCCCTTTTATTACAAGTTGTATGACTGGGCTGTTCGTACAGACGCTAAAACTGAACGTGTTATCACGTTCTACCATCTCTCTTATGAAATTGCTAATTCATTAAAGGGTTTATTCGTGCTTTTTGCTGGCCATTTCTTGAACAACGCCGCCAATCTTTTGGATGCTTGTAATGTGATAAAACAAAAAGAATTGTACTTTGAGAATGAGGAACAAAATGTTTTACTTGTGGAGAACATATTAAAGACTTTAAATGCCGTTTTTTTGTACGACACTCAAAGATTCGTGAATAAGGAGAGGTATGACGTTTTGATGCAACCAATTGTAGACCAATTGGAAAATACTCTTGGAGGTGTGGATTCTTTGGAAAAAAGGGCCCAGAACCTTTTGAGTCCTTGCATTGTAAATTTTGTCGTAGCCGTAGGAGATGATGCTTTGTGGAAGCAAGTGAACTACCAAATAATGTTAAAAACTAGGCACAGTGACTGGAAAGTGCGTTTGGCAGCATTGGACTGTTTGCTTCAAATAGTAAGAAAAGTTGGTGAAGATTTCCTGCCACTGTTACCAGAAACTATTCCATTCTTAGCCGAACTTTTGGAAGATGATGAAGAAAATGTTGAAAAGACTTGCAGAAGAACTGTTCAAGAAATAGAAAAAATTGTTGGGGAACCATTGCAGAAATATTTTTAAAATTTGTAAATGTAATTATTTCTTATAAGCCTAAACTAAAATGCCTCAAATAAAGAGCAAGTTATTTTTAAAAAATGTTTTTCTTTTGTTTATTTATAAAGCATACATTCAATGGATTTATTATCACTGCCTGAGATGTATTGTTATGTGAATTTAAATAGTAAAAGTAGTTATAAAAAAATTATCAACTTGATATGCTAGGCTCTGGAGGTTGAAGACTTATCACAATTGATAGGTAAAGTTCCCAATTCTTCTTCAGAATATTCTGACTCCTTCCTGATAGACAAAAGACAATTATTACAATATTTAACTAAAAAAAATGTATATCCAACTTAGGTACCTCTTTTTGTATCTGTAGATCATAAATAGGACTACACTGTTTAAAACAAGTAACAAAATAATTATCATTGTGGGTATCACAATTTCTGAAAAGAAAAAATTCATATATAAAAAATGTATGCTGGAATGAAGCATATATGGGTACCTGAAATAGTAGCTCTTTCAGTCATTGTTCTCTTAGTTGTATATAGATCACTTGAAATTAAATTGACAGTTTCAGCTTCAACTACAGTTGCATCTGAAATATTACAACATAATTTACTTAAATTTAGCAAAACGATTATAATGCA
Organism: Agrilus planipennis; assembly: GCF_000699045.2. Classification (NCBI taxonomy): domain Eukaryota; kingdom Metazoa; phylum Arthropoda; class Insecta; order Coleoptera; family Buprestidae; genus Agrilus; species Agrilus planipennis. Next base: position 341,038 of record NW_020438887.1, read on the forward strand.
GCTGGGATATTAATTAAGTGGTTGAAGGTTAATATTTGCCTTATGAGCCAATATAAATTTCTTCATGTTTAGCAATCACAAAAAAAATATAGGATGTTATACCAAAACTTTCTTAAAATCATTGAAGTTATCATTACTGCTTTGTGACTACAATCAAATATTTAAAGGATTTTGTTTTCTTTAACCTCCAATGTATATTATTTTATGTATTTACATGTAATAAAAACCAACTTACTTACAAAATAGTTCAAAAATTGATGGTAAAACTTATCTTGCTAAGTTTGAGCGAGTAAAATATACAATTACGGTCAGTATGAAGTAATACACCGAAATAATTAACAATAATTGATACTAATTGACATACGTTAATAACAAAAACACGTGCTACCAATTACACATGCGCATTTTAACTATTAAATTGTGTTTATAATATTGAACTATATAAAAACATAGCTTGCACGTGTAGAACCACGTAGAACTATAACAAATACAGGAACACATTTCTGTCCTTTTTCGTATAAGAACAATAAATTCATAATTTTTGTTTTTAACTATTCCAGTAATAAAAACAATCTAAGGAATATGATTAGCTAATAAAAAACGAATACAGGTATATTGAAAAGATATGAATTAACAAAGTAATTTATGAAAGTAAGAATATTCTTTCTGATATCGTTTAAATTAATTAATATTTTATTCAAATTGACGTATTAATAAAATGTAATAAAACTCACTGTCGCAGTCAGGCAGTGGAATGTTACTGTCCCATTTGTTTTCAATGCATTTTATAAATTTGGTTCTCAAATGGGTATCGGGAAATGCAAAGTCGATATCGCAACTAAATTCAGCTGTTGAGTCGTTCCTTCCAAGAAAATGTGAATTTTTTGGTGTGAAGGGTGTAGCACAACCGACTGCAGTGTAGTGAAAAAGTACACCCCTCCTGGGAAGTAATTCTTCGTTAGAAGATGGTTTCAAAAGAATTTCAATTTCATTTCCTGCTGAAAGCACCTCTACGAACGATTCTTCTTGTAAACACGATGATAATAAAACGTGTTTTGATTCTTTTATTTGAAAAATATCAGAACAGTTTTCCGGCCCGTACCCTATCAAAAGAAAAACGTTAGTTTATATCGTGTTTTATCAGAATTGCCATGCCTTTTTTGAGGTATGTTTCCTACAAATATTTTCGATTCTTACCAAGCAGTGAGATGTCCAGAATAGTAATTTTTATTTTTTGCCATGGCAAGGCTTTGATTGTCCAGTGGCATGTTTCTATGCCTAAATAAAATCGGGGATATCCTGGATTATGTACCAAGCCTTCTAAAATTGCTTGATTTCTTGACCAAGACAGTGTTAAATTTTGGTTACAATGTTTTGTTAGTTTAGGTTCTAAAAACAAAATTATTTTCTACGATTAGTTTCGTATACTAGAAAGTTCATTTATAAATTTTTTTTTATTTAACAAATTTTGATTTTACCATCAAAAAAGTCGAATGAAAAAAATTTCAAATTTTCTATTCTATTGTTTAGTTTTACCAAAATTTAAG
>NW_020438887.1:347769-375003 GCF_000699045.2 Agrilus planipennis
AGACAATTAAGACGAATAAAATAATAAATAATTAAATAGTTAGAACTAATTCTTGTATTAACTTATTATTTTATTTATATTCGTGTTGTCTCTAAGTCACTGTTAGTTTTAACCATTTAATTGTTTATTATTTTATTTAATATTTGTGCTGTATTAACTCAATGATTATATACACCGAACTGTTTGGAACCTACGTTTATCTTACCTAATAAAACATCCCAATTAGAGGCGAAACGTCGGCGTTGGTTCTACAAATATAAATCTTCCAACCCTTGACCACCTAGATTCTTCACTTATTCCTATAATTTTAATTTTCCTAAACCGTTATGACATGTGCTTTCAAAATAAGAACCAAAATTTATTGATTTAAAGAAAATAATGTTTATGCTAATAAAAATAGGAATAGAGATATAAATCAAATTTAGGTTGGCTGGGAATCCTAGAGAGAAAACATTTCTTAAAGGACGTGATATCATTAGACTCGATGCAGTGACTTAATTGGTAGGCTGTTCCATCAGGAATTCATAAGTCTGTTCTCTATAAAGTTAGCGTAAGCTGCTGCTATAAAATGTTCCTTACGGAATTTTGCCACGGCAAACTGAAAGCCTGTCTGCACTTCGGTTGAATGGTTCAGCCTTGTTGGGTTAAACGTGGAAGGCTTTAAAGATCTTAAAGATTTTAACCAAGTCAAACACCGCTCTCCTACATTCAAGGCTCGACAGCCCAAGTATTCGTCCTTATCAGTTTCCCGTTGGGTATGAAGAAGGATTTTCTGAGCAATTACAACACTGGGTTGACCTTAAAGGGCTAAAGCGCATATGGAATGTCCATGAATTATCCCCGTTTAGGCAAAGTACCCTACACTACCCTAAAGAGCAAGAGCCAAGTGGATTAACATTTCGCGATGGTCAAGACCCTATTGACGATCTTGGTGTGCTATGAGGGTATTTGCATATGGTTTGGTGTTATCCGCGAAGTAGTTCCAATTGGTCAGATGCCTGAAGATTTACATTAGCGTACAGGGTGAAACATAGTGGTCGAAAACATCGACCCCTGTGGATTGTAGCATATTAATTACTTACTTTACGTTAGGTTAGGTTTGGTTGACTATTTAGACCATTTGCATTCAAATATTGACCTCTCATAGAAATACGTACTGTTGTATGCATGAAGCGCAACATTCTGTGGCAGTTGCTTTTGTGCATTTAAGAACAATACGGCTTTTGATATATTGCAAATGAGCTCTGTTACTTTTGCTATCTGTCTATTAAATTGAAACGAAACTGCGAAGAGGAAAAGCGTTTTCCAGTCGCTCATTTGTTTTCACTTTGATATCAGATGCTCTGGCTGGAAACTCGCAAATTTTATTAAAATCTGGTTGTTCTCATTTATGTGTTTTCTCGCAAAGAAAAAATTAATTTAAGAAGAACTGTGAATTTTGTTTTTATAAAAAAGATGGTTCGTTAACGTATTGTAATGAAAATAGAAAATTAATGAAAAAGATTTTCAACCCAGATAATATCACAAAAAGCAGTGACGATGTTACCTGAATAAGATGACAAAGAAAAGAAAAGCTATAAGTCCACATGAAAAATGATATTTTTTAATAATGAGATAGGTTTTCTTTAAATATTTGCTAGGAAGTACGAAGACGTAAAAGAGACATTCATTCTTTTTACGTAATATCGTAATGCAAAATAGATTTATTTCCCAATTAAAACTATTAATTTTGTGTTACGTAACACAGAATTTACCGTATTTATCATATAGGTACCACTAAGTACACAAGATAAAACATTTTTGTCAATATCGGATATTTCGTAATTTTACAATCTTTTATTTAGTTTAGAGTTATTTGAGCAATTCAGATTGATTTTTTACCAGAATAAAGAAAGAGATCAGTATAACAAGTACGGTTTCACGCAATATAGATTTAGGAAGCCATATAATCGTAAATATAGGTATTTAATCTCAAACAACTTAACTATACATAGATGTGATGGGTTTTTTTATACGTGGTATTATTAATTAGGAAGTTTTGTCTAATTTTGTCTTGTCTCGGTCTAATTTCGCAAGATCAAGATTTAGCGATGNAACCGGGTACGACAGTCCTAGTCCAAATTTTTCTGGGTTTCCTTGGATTGTTTAGACAACTTGATAAATTTTGACTTTTCATTTGTCGGTCGACAATTCATAAAAGGAGACTGAAGACGGTCTTCCACCCTATCCTCCGGATTTACACTAGAATATAGTTCGGAGGATTTTAGGTTTGTGACGTGCAGACTCACAGACGAATGAACAGCCAGTTGAAGTAGCAATTATTATAAAAACTGTGTATTACACAAAAAAGAGAAATTTTACGTCTCTATGTCCTACTTAACGATGCGTACCGTATATTTTATTGTATTTAACCGTCATTATGCATAGAAGTGAACACTTTAAACAGGAGTTTAAGCGTGAAGGTTAAAGGCATAGCAGTTATTTTGATACAATTAGCAAAAATATTGCTTCACCGGTCAGCGATGAATCTACAATTTTTTTCTTGAAACTGTATATCTCCTTTTGTTTAAAAATATAATATACAAATTCGAGATAAAAAACGGATATTTAACTTATAACAATAAGTACTTTGTGGATAAAGTTTAAAACGCAATGAACAATATGTTCCATGTATTTTTTTATTTTAAACGTTACTGTCAATACCCTACCATACACGTGTGTTACTTTACCAGGGACATTCAAACTGATGACCACTGACCCTTTATTAGCTCACTGATGAGTAAACGATAAGCATGTTTACGTATTATAGTGTCCAATATATTGAATGTCTGCATTATTTTTACATATCACTAGACAATTAAGACAACAAGAAAAATATAAAAAAGCAAAAAATTTCGAAACGTTCAGTTATAATTATTAACTTAACACTATCAGGGTTGCAAATATTGTGAAACACTTCTAATTAATATAAATAATAGCAAACACTGCAGATAATTTCACTAAAAATGTTATTAGAAAACTCCTAACAAGTTTTAAGGTCACGCGGATAGAGTTTTTATGTCAAAGTATTAAAACTAGAACAGCTCTACTTATCGCTAACAATTGACAAGAATGAGTGGGAAGTCAATAAAACTTAATTCTACTTGATTATTTTCGAGGTTTTTATTGAGCCTAAGAGCCTTTTTGGCTTCTATGCTTTCCAAAAAAGAAGCTTTTTACTTTTATTTACACCACCGTACAAGATTACAATAGAGTTTTCATTTTAATTATGATTCAAAGAGGCACAATATTCGGAGAAGCTATTTTTTTGCCTTTTTATTTAATACAGGCCATCATCATCATATCATCATAAGGTCGTCAGTCCTAAGACTGGTTGGACACGTACCTCCACTCTTTCCTATCCTGAGCTAAACTTCGNCTTTTTCTTTTCCACCGTATATATTACGCATTAAAAATAGAAGTTCTCCCCTTCTTAAGAACTGGAAATATTATTATCAAGCAGGCACGTGACTATTTTTTTATCTTGTAGATTTAAGGGCTATCAGCTCTAAAGTATTACTTACAAAGGGCTGCGTCATTCTCTTCCTTGTACAACAACTTAGAGCGGTTTAGGGCGGCTGTTTGAAATAGACTTATTGAAATAGACCCCGTTTTTTATTTTTATTTATTTATTGAATAGAAAACGAATGATAAAAAGGTTTTGTAATTTCTTAAGAACGTACATACCTGCCACACAAAAGTAGTCGACAGTGATATTTCCTAATCCTAGTGTGCTGGCACCTGGGCAGTCTTTTGTTAATATAAAACTGCAGTGGTTTACTCCTGAACATCTGCAACGAAAACAAAATCACAATTCGAGTACATTTGTTTATAAAATAACCAAAATAATTGTAGTAAATATACAAAGTGTAACACCGCTACATTTTAATAATAAATAATAGGTAACTACATTTTTCGAAGCGGAAAAAATGTAAAAATAGGAAACAGAGAAAAATTAATTAGCGAGTTTTAATGACCGCCGAAATTAAACGTCGTAAACTTCCATTGTAATAACTTAAATTGAATGGCTCGAAAACTTTTAGCGTCATTTTGCTAAAAGCAGTTTAAGAATTACGAGCGAAATCTTTTCATCTGTCAAGTTGATTAATGGACTAATTTCCACCCTCTTATATGCGGCTGTTTCTATTGTTATGCGTACATTTCTACCCCCTAAACTCCCCATTTAGTAGGTTCACGTTTTATTTAGATAATACTCAGTCCATGACCTAGACACACTTCCGAATCATTTTGAGGGCGAATGTAAATTGTACCAAATTCGTTGACGTTAGCTTCTCCAAAAGACGCGCAAGAATGTTAAAAAAATCCTAAAAATATAAGAAAATCATCAATTATGTTGTCTTTAATATTTTTGATTACCTACGACATTCTTTTCTGCACTAAGAATGGTGAAGTATTATCACTAATTTGCAGTTTAAAATCTACGCATAATAAAAATTATCACGATATTCCTAATTGATATCAATTTATTAAAACTTTCACACAAGTAGATGACAACGATGACGGGAAATGAGCATGTCTCCTCTTCTGCCTCAACGTTAAGTAAACGAACTGATGCTGTACAGTTTTGTCTCGAAATCGATTATAACACAATATTTTAGTAAATATGCGGGTGAAATCGCGTGAATAGTTTCGAAACAAAACTGTCTTTTTTTTTATAATTTCAAAAATAGTCACTCGTAGGGTGTTCCATGGAACAGAGTCTTTGACTTTCCAAAATACTTCCACTTATGATGAGAGGTGAGGTGTATGTTTGCAGCATGGCGTTGTACGGGTGCGAAACATGGACAATGGGCGCGGCGGAAAAGAAAAGGTTAGAGGCGTTCGAAATGTGGTGTTATAGGCGGATGATGAGAATATCGTGGGTAGAAAAGGTTAGAAATGAAGAGGTATTGGAAAGAATAGGAGAACAGAGGACTCTATGGAAGACAATAAAAAATAGGGGAGATAGGTTGATAGGACACCTTCTCAGGCATGAAGGTCTAGTCAGACATATTAGAGGCAGAAACAGGAGTTAGGAGGGGTAGAGGTAGACCTAGTAGACCTACTGTTCGCAAATAGTTAAGGATATGGGTTATTCTGGTTTTAGGGAAATGCGAAGTTTAGCTAAGGATAGGAAAGAGTGGAGGTACGTGTCCAACCAACTGACGACCTTATGATGATGATGATGATGAGAAACTTTTGTTTTGATTTTTTCTCACATTTTTCATGACAAGAGTTTTCTTTTATGGTTGGAGAAATAACCGCGTTTAGTTAGTTAGCCATAACATTTACATTTATAAGCCAGAGTATGGCGCCAAAAGAAAAATTGGAAAATAAACTTAAATCGTTATGCATCCGTGAAAATAGCAAAATCGTACATAAATAAACACAGCAACGTTGATTTAGCTGTAAACGCAAATGACGAAAAAGCGACTGGTATAAAAATAGAATAGAAATTACTCAAACGTCAGTTATTTACGTCACTAAAATAAAATTTCATTAATTTCAAATGGAAAATTAGTTGTAAAAACAGAAATAGTAAAACATTCATAACTCCGGATCGGTCAGAAATTAGGGGTATTTTTTGGGTAGACTCATGGGTCCTTTACGTTCTCACCCTGTATACAAAGTCTATAGGTATAAAGTTGTTGTATTTGCATGGGGCCAATTGAGGAAACTTTAGATGCAAATCTAAACTCACGTTTAGGTGTTTTTACTAACAAAATTTTAATGGGTAATTGCCTAGCTAATTCTAGATTTGGGTTAAGATAGTCACGCACAATTCTACTAATAAATTTGGAGGTAACTTAAATGTGGTAATTGAAATCTAGAAAGGTACTGCCTACAATTATATTAAGGATGTTTGGGAGCTACAATCGGAGACAAGAGTACATAAAATTAGAAATTCGTGATTAATTAGGTTTTGCAGCATATCATGAGGTAAATAAATACTATCTATACTAAAAGAAAGTATACGGTTTGAGAGAAAATTTGGAATTTGACCAAACACTGAATAAAATAAGAAATAACGAATAATACGGAAAATTTTTAACTGACTTCTGGCAGTGAATATGCCCTGATTTCAACTTCGAAACAAAAAAATATTTAGTTTCAATCTCTATTAATAATGAGCGTAAAACTATTTAATATGTTTAAATAATAATTGAAACTTTAAAATTGCATTTATTTCAGACAATTATAAATGTTGTCATTATATTATCAAGTAAAAACGAGATTTTCAGCTAATTTTTCATTTTTTCCTCGATAACCATTTAGTGAATTTGAATAACCTTACCCTAAAGTGATTCTTCAGAGTTCAAGTTACTTATTATAAAAGTTTGAAATTTCTGGTAGCTTTTTCTCTTCACGTGTGAAGTTACAATTTTTTAAAATTTCAATAACTTTTTAACGGTTTATTGAATCGATTTGTAATTTTTACAGGAGTTGTAGAATTGAATGAGGAACGTTCTTTCAAATTTTTATTTGTCTCGTAGCATTCTGACATACCTCCCATACATCCTTAACTTTCGACTTGAAGCGTTTTATGGTAGGTACATAACTTTACAATCATTATAGTGGTGTATTTATGTAAATAGTTTATCTACTTTTTCATTAATCTTTTTCACAATCCTAACTAACATTATAGATGCGAATTTGAATTTATTTATTTGTTTGTTTATTATCATTTCACTTCTTCATTGTCAGGGATACAGAAAAGGTCATAGGATACCTTTTATCCAGAAAAAACTACTGTGCCCGAAGGATAGAAAAATTAGTTTTATGTGATCGTATTTTAATAAAAAAGCAGACATTTTAACAGTGTTATTTCAAGAATTTTTTTTTTGTGTTTGATATGGCACAATCTCTTTTTATTTAAATGAAACTAACTGGATATTCTAGGGATTCGAAATTTATGTAGAAATGTTACTTTTAAATATAATTACACCCTCTTTTTAATGCCTAAAGAAGATGGTGAAGAGACTGTTTACAACCAGGGACGGATTCGGAAACAATTCATGGGTAGCAGGGATTAAGATTTTCGTAAAATCTAGAATAGTATTCGCAATGTTTAAAAAAATTAAAAAAAAATTGATCTTAATAATAAAACAATTAAGATGAAATAAAAATGTTGTGAATCGTACTCATTCAAGTGTTTTCTCGAAATTATAGGTACAGATTTAAAAATTTGGGTTTGATCCCTATTTAAATGGGCACCCTAGTTGGCGAGTCCCTTTTGGCGGGCTCGGACCAGGGGTACTTTTGTCCCTCAACGTCGGCCGTGCTTGTATGTGGATATAAAAAACTGGTATTCTGTCTTACAATGCTACAAATAGCCAAAGTTATCAGACAGACAGAAATATCGATAGAAATTACACCACAAATGAGAAAATTTAAGAAGTTTTGCCTAAAATTAGTATTTTTTATTAACATTCTTTTCATTCTGAAAATGATAATAAGTTTGTCTCTGCATTCTGTATCTTAAAAAAGTTAATACACTTTTGGGTTTAAGAAAATCTTTATTCATGGGGGTCTTTATTATCAATAATTTTAAAAGATCTTATAGAATTTTTAATGCAAGTGGTCAAAAAGATTTTTTTTGTTTTGAAGCATAATTCTCCTAAAGAAGAGGGATAGTATTAATAACACCCAATAATTTTCGAAAATTATGTATATAAGTTTTGCTTCTTCTTCTTTGGTTGTTATACAAACAAATTGTTATGTTATTCGTGTTTTTTAATAGTACGTCTCTTTGAAAATTGGTAATAACGTTTTGAAATTATTTTGTGGATAAGTTGGCTGCATTGAATAAAATGCTTTTTGTTTTTTGCTATAGTTACATAAAAACAAAAGCGCATCCATGAAGAACCATTGCGAATATTGTTCAATTGTGTGTCCTTTACTGTAACTTTTGTTCGTAAGCGTAAATGTGCTGTATGCATGAAGTGCAACATTCTGTGGCAGTTGCTTTTGTGCATTTAAGAACAATACGGCTTTAGATATATTGCAAATGAGCTCTGTTACTTTTGCTATCTGTCTATTAAATTGAAACGAAACTGCGAAGAGGAAAAGCGTTTTCCAGTCGCTCATTTGTTTTCACTTTGATATCAGATGCTCTGGCTGGAAACTCGCAAATTTTATTAAAATCTGGTTGTTCTCATTTATGTGTTTTCTCGCAAAGAAAAAATTAATTTAAGAAGAACTGTGAATTTTGTTTTTATAAAAAAGATGGTTCGTTAACGTATTGTAATGAAAATAGAAAATTAATGAAAAAGATTTTCAACCCAGATAATATCACAAAAAGCAGTGACGATGTTACCTGAATAAGATGACAAAGAAAAGAAAAGCTATAAGTCCACATGAAAAATGATATTTTTTAATAATGAGATAGGTTTTCTTTAAATATTTGCTAGGAAGTACGAAGACGTAAAAGAGACATTCATTTTTTTTTACGTAATATCGTAATGCAAAATAGATTTATTTCCCAATTAAAACTATTAATTTTGTGTTACGTAACACAGAATTTACCGTATTTATCATATAGGTACCACTAAGTACACAAGATAAAACATTTTTGTCAATATCGGATATTTCGTAATTTTACAATCTTTTATTTAGTTTAGAGTTATTTGAGCAATTCAGATTGATTTTTTACCAGAATAAAGAAAGAGATCAGTATAACAAGTACGGTTTCACGCAATATAGATTTAGGAAGCCATATAATCGTAAATATAGGTATTTAATCTCAAACAACTTAACTATACATAGATGTGATGGGTTTTTTTATACGTGGTATTATTAATTAGGAAGTTTTGTCTAATTTTGTCTTGTCTCGGTCTAATTTCGCAAGATCAAAATTTAGCGATGCTCGCATGAGCAAAATCAAGACCAGGGGCAAGACTTATTAACAAATTCTCCCAAAATTGTCATCTAAGTTGTAACATACTTGCAAAATATAAACAAATTGCATTACTAAATCTGGCTTTTTATTGTAACGGATCATTTGTCAAACAGAATTAAATAGGATCAGTTTGAAGAATGTCAAGAGAAAAACAAAAAAAAAGATCGCAACATACGGGGTGCCCCAATAGTATTAATTTTCGTGAAATCAAATATTTGTTGAATACATTAAAATGTGCTCAATCTTAATCATAATCTTTTGTCCGTTTCTTTCCCTTAGTTTGGATATTAATAAGTAGAAAATCCAGACAGTTAAGGGTTGGAAGGTTTATATTAGTGTTTTGCTTTTAATTAGGAGGTTTCATCAAGGTACGTTTTTTAGTTAGATAAACGAAGGTTCCAAAGGGTTCGGTGTTTGCAAATGGTAATTTGTATACATATACATAAACATTGGGTTAGAACAGCACAATTATGAATAAAATAATAAATAATTAAAATCATTGAAAAATTGAATAATAAAATCATAAATAAATATAAAAACAGCAAAACACGCTCTAATCTGAGGCGAAACGTTGGTTGTTTTTAAAATAAAAAAACTTTTCATCTTTTTATTTGGTACGTATTGTTTTGTTGAAACTTCTGTATTATGTAATTCTTATACATGTTCATTGATTTTGGTTCTGAGTAGATTTGTTGAACATTAAGTAATGTATTTTACTTTGTGACTAACGCAGATCAGATGTTATTTAACAAAATTGTATTCACTAAAATAATATAGGATCTGATAACATTAAAGGCAATGACGGATTATCCATAAGGCAAAGTAGGCATATTCCTAGGGGCGCGCGAGGAAGTTTTTAAAACTAAAAAAAAAATAAGGAAGTACCTAATAAAAAAGCAGTATTTTGTAAAATATATGACCGCCTATGAGGTGCTAGCCTAGAGCGCTCTCGACATTTAATCTGCCTCTGATTAAAGGTATTTTTACCATATTATAATATAATGGACAAATTAAATTTCAAATACATTCAATTACCCTCTAATGCTAACCATAATATACACGTGAACTTTAGGTAATTGGTTTCGCCAGGCGTGCAGAACCGATAGAAGAGCTTTCTAAAAAATTGCGAGGACAAAAAGGAAAACTGTATGCTTTACGAGTCGGCGTAAGCAATCCTGATGAAATCGTGACTGCGTTTCAATGGGTGAAGGACAATTTGGGTCCAACCCACATCCTTATATACAATGCTGGTANCTGAGCAATTACAACACTGGGTTGACCTTAAAGGGCTAAAGCGCATATGGAATGTCCATGAATTATCCCCGTTTAGGCAAAGTACCCTACACTACCCTAAAGAGCAAGAGCCAAGTGGATTAACATTTCGCGATGGTCAAGACCCTATTGACGATCTTGGTGTGCTATGAGGGTATTTGCATATGGTTTGGTGTTATCCGCGAAGTAGTTCCAATTGGTCAGATGCCTGAAGATTTACATTAGCGTACAGGGTGAAACATAGTGGTCGAAAACATCGACCCCTGTGGATTGTAGCATATTAATTGCTTACTTTACGTTAGGTTAGGTTTGGTTGACTATTTAGACCATTTGCATTCAAATATTGACCTCTCATAGAAATACGTACTGTCGGAAAGGCATTAAAATACTGACCCGTAAAATACAAGCGAAATTAAATCCATTTTGATCCTCTATCATTACGCTGTTGTTCGATGGCATGTATGTACTTTTAATATTACACTTTTCATATAGATGCGACAAATAATAATGTAAAAGCTCTTTCTTCCTTGTACTTGCTGCTTTTCATGAGGATTATCACTCGTATTGATTCCTTTCCTGAACGTAGCACGGTTTGTTGACAAAAAGGACTCGAAGGCAACGCTTGCAGGCAATACCCGTTTGGCATATGCATGTTTTATATTCATTCAAGTCTTTTTATTACCTACTTGAACGTGTAATTTCGATGTACAGGCTCCTTTATCATTTGTAGAAAAAAAAAGAAATCTGATATGGATTTCAGCATTAGTCATTTGGCCAAATTGGCACAACTTTTAAGTAGAAATACGATCGAACACGATCAATTCTGTATTTTTGCATCTTATATTAGGACAACAGAAAATAAACCATTTAAAAAATATTTTTCTGTATATAACAAAGTGTGTTTGATATTTAATATTTGAGCACCACCCTTAATATTTTTTGGAAGATGAAGGAATATGTTTTTTCTGGACTTCCACAAAAATTTTCAAAAACTTCCGAACTCCACCTAAAAATAGGTTGCCTACCCCTGCTCTAGGAAAAAGCAATGGTAATAAAAATACTTTAAAAGAAGGAGAACGTGGAAATTCCGCAACTTATATCGAAAAAACAGCGGCAGCATTTTTGTAGTTTGTAGTTCATTTGATTTGATTCATATAGTTAGTGACCTTTGAACCTGCACGATAAGGCCGGGTTTAACTATATGATAAAACTATCCAGTATCGATTAATTAAATGATTACAGAAGTACATTTATTTGTTCTTTCTGGAATTAACAAAGCTCGTCTGTCTTCATCCGATTGATTTGTTTCTGGATTAGAGGAATAAAAGAAACGAAAGTATGGTTTCTAAAAAGGTTAGTGAAAGATATGTAAACAGCTAAATAAATTTTCACGTGACCCACTTTTAGGAAAATCAATGGAAAACACTTAATACATCAACCATAAAATATACATAAACGTAAGATACGTACTTTAAAATGTAAACACCTAGTAATTTTTAAATGGAACGATAAATCGGTAGCTATCTAAAAAAGTAATAAATAAAACTTTTATATAAAAGTAGGTAACATAAACTGATACATGGAAATAGTTTCAATGTCTCGAAAAGACTGAGGATAAGAAATAAAAAAGTGTTTTTGCTATTCGATCTGTGGGTCATTTATAGAACTAGATTTTATAATAAATACATTTCAATTACCAACCATTGAAAAAACGTTTAAATATAAAAAGGTTTTCAAGAAAAAGCATATTGCAAAAATATTGCTTCACCGGTCAGCGATGAATCTACAATTTTTTTCTTGAAACTGTATATCTCCTTTTGTTTAAAAATATAATATACAAATTCGAGATAAAAAACGGATATTTAACTTATAACAATAAGTACTTTGTGGATAAAGTTTAAAACGCAATGAACAATATGTTCCATGTATTTTTTTATTTTAAACGTTACTGTCAATACCCTACCATACACGTGTGTTACTTTACCAGGGACATTCAAACTGATGACCACTGACCCTTTATTAGCTCACTGATGAGTAAACGATAAGCATGTTTACGTATTATAGTGTCCAATATATTGAATGTCTGCATTATTTTTACATATCACTAGACAATTAAGACAACAAGAAAAATATAAAAAAGCAAAAAATTTCGAAACGTTCAGTTATAATTATTAACTTAACACTATCAGGGTTGCAAATATTGTGAAACACTTCTAATTAATATAAATAATAGCAAACACTGCAGATAATTTCACTAAAAATGTTATTAGAAAACTCCTAACAAGTTTTAAGGTCACGCGGATAGAGTTTTTATGTCAAAGTATTAAAACTAGAACAGCTCTACTTATCGCTAACAATTGACAAGAATGAGTGGGAAGTCAATAAAACTTAATTCTACTTGAATATTTTCGAGGTTTTTATTGAGCCTAAGAGCCTTTTTGGCTTCTATGCTTTCCAAAAAAGAAGCTTTTTACTTTTATTTACACCACCGTACAAGATTACAATAGAGTTTTCATTTTAATTATGATTCAAAGAGGCACAATATTCGGAGAAGCTATTTTTTTGCCTTTTTATTTAATACAGGCCATCATCATCATATCATCATAAGGTCGTCAGTCCTAAGACTGGTTGGACACGTACCTCCACTCTTTCCTATCCTGAGCTAAACTTCGCATTTCCCTAAAACTAGAACAACCCACATCCTTAACTATTTGCGAACAGTAATCTAATCTAGGTCTACCTCTACCCCTCCTAACTCCTGTTTCTGCCTCTAATATGTCTCTGACTAGACCTTCATGCCTGAGAAGGTGTCCTACCAACCTATCTCGCCTATTTCGTATTGACTTCCATAGAGTCCTCTGTTCTCCTATTCATTCTAATGCCTCTTCACTTCTAACCTTTTCTACAGTCCAAGTGTTCTTTTATTTTTACGTTAAAAGCTCTCTCACTTTGTCCACTATAAAAGCCATCACAAGTATTGCCCTGAATTCTACAATATTTATGTATTAGTCAACAGTTTTCTCAAATTACTCAGAACTGATACTGCTGGAACACGGCTGTCGGACGTACTTACCTATTATTTAACCATTTCCAGGATTGGACGTCTCGTTATGACAAAAGCTTGAAATGTATTTTTTTCTACGACCAAACCAGGATATCAAACCTTATGATACCAAAATTGGCACAAAACCAAAGTGTTTTTTTCGAACATTGACTGCTTGCAATATTATTACTCTGTTGGAGATCGCTGTTTTTAGGGTTCCTTACGTCCGAATGAAAACCGGAACCCGTATAGGATCATTCGTGTGTCTGTCGGTCCGTTTTTTTTTATTACTCATACTCATTTCAACTATTTACATAAGTATACATGCCGTTTGTGTTACATCAGGTGCTACGCTTGTTGAACATCTAGGAGCATATAAATGTCCATAAACCGTTAAAAATTGGTAAAAATAAAACAGACTGCTTGATTTCCTGTCCCTGTCATTCATTATAATTACAAATTTCTCATTATCTAAACCTAAATCGATACCTAACGTATTCATTTGCAGACACAGAGAGGGTGAGCGACCGCCTGCACAAGTCCGTCCGTAACAAGCTTGAAACTTTAGCGATTGAACTATTTACTGTACATACATACGCGTATATATATACATGTATCTATAGTCCATGTTGTAGTCTGTCTGATATCTAAATATTAACCGTATACTGAGATAGACTTTTGGGGAGGAATGGGTGCGAGGGTGAAACTGTCTAGGGGTGCAAATCTCACGGGATTTGTCAGCGATCGAAAAATCGCAGATGTTTCCGATTTTAAAGAATATATTGCATGAAATGGGACGTTTGTACTACACACAATTTACACTTTCTAAAATTAATTTGGCAGATTACACCTTTAGTTAACTATAGTCCAACGACAAACTTAAATAGCAGAGATACATCTTCAAAATGTATGTAATTAATGAAAATTAGAATAATAATTGTTTCGAACAATGGACTTCAGTATAGAAATTTACGAACTTAATAGTAAATAGAGATAGAGTTTTGATTTCAAACAAATCTGAATATAAATAATATAGCACGAAGTACCATTAAATAAAACTATACCAATCTTTTGTTATTATACCTATAAAATTCAGTTTTTTAATTACAAAAGACTCTGAAACTTTTCTATTTACACTTTTGATGTACCCTTGCCCAATCTTCAATTTGTTATTAAATTTTAATCAACACCGCATATTTGTAATTAATTTACATTTTAATTGAGTTCATTACTATGTACCTAGTTCTAATTATATTTCAAACGTGTTCATTAGCAGTTCTCAACTCCTCACGCCAGTCCATAGTCATAAGTACTTTTGTTTTCATTCATAAAGCAGTAGTCAAAACGAAAAGTTAGTGCTGGTGTCACAATGATGACTTTTTCTAGCAATCCAATTTTTGACAAGAAAATTAATAGCAATTAGTAATTTGAAATGTCACCATTCTTATTGTTTCTATTTAAGAACTTAAAATAGTCGAAAAAATTGGTTAATAAAATCATTGGTAAAACAAGTCTTGGATATACATTTGCTGCAATAGTTCAATAAAACGTTTCTGCCTCATAATTAGGGAACTGTTCAGTGCTGGGGTATCTTAGGATTTAATTGGTTAAAAAACGCACTCAGAATTATATCAAAACGTTTCGTAATCTTGGTTCTAATTGGGCAAACTTTTCAGTTCAATGAGATTATTAATTAGGCCTAAGTCGTTAATTTTATTAAATGCTAGTTATGCTCGTCTAAATTCGAGGGGCGAGTATTGTTGGTTTAGTTCGGAGATATTTTCAATAATTTTACAAAACGTCAAATATAAAGAATCTAATAAAATTATTACATGTCATTAGGATGTATCTATATATGCAATATAGACATTTAAACTCAACCACTTTTTGGCAATTGTTTAGTTCCAACTCGAATACGCATAATATATAATATACGTTTATAAACCCCAGCCTTTAAAAAGTTAAATCAATCGCTTTTCTGGCATTTAACACAACTTTTGCCATTTTCTACAATCTTTAAAGAAAAGTGCAACTTTGGGCTGAATATTAAATATTATTAAATGTGATACCTTATTTAAGTTGTCAGTATAGTATATTCTAATAACGATGATGCTTGAAGACCTTTTTACCTTTTAAATTTTGTCTTACATCTAAGAGATAATTACGATGTAGTAATGCTTTTTATTGAATCGCTCACTTCAAAGCGTAAGTAGATTCAAGATACGATGTAGATTTTGTCATAAAAATTAACAGCAGATGCACTTTCTATTTATGATGCACTTCAACGAATGTGGCGATTAATATTAGAACATTTCAAACGTTGGCTCGTCGAAATTAATACACGAGAAAAATTATATGCCCGAGCTGCCACCTACACCAAATACGTATTCTGAAACTCAGGCAAATAACTTTTGATTTCAGAAAAGTTCTTTTTTGCATTTTAAGGAGTTTACGTATTGTTAGGCATTGAAATCGTTGTGTTAATTTAATTAATTTTAAAGTTAAATGAAATCCATTTGCATCTAGTATTTTGTAGACCCTTTTCTAAGTCGTATCACGTTAGGGACCGTCCATTAATTACGGGAAGTTAATAAGGGAGAAGGGGAGGCAGCAAAATCTCATCAAATCTCATCAAATTAAAAAAAAAAACACATCTAGTGGACCTCCCCTCATACCATCAATTGTGAAATAAGGCTTTACCATCATATAATGTACTTTTTGGTTATCTATACTTTTAATCTTTTAATTCGCACAATAGAGAAGATGAAGAATTTGTTTACGTACCTTTGGTTTAAGGCCTTTCGTGGTTGTACAGGAACTGCAGTCGACTGCTGCAAATTAAATGCCACAGATGAGTCGGTAGATTCAAAGGGAATAAATTGAGCATCCACTACTGCTATAATGGCATCGAAACCTCTGCAAGTTAGTCGTAAAGTGCAAGATTCACATCCGCTGATAGTTACTCTTTCTTGATATAAAAAAAGAAATTCAAAATTAATTTAAACACAAACAGTATTTGTGAACGATTATTAGTTATTCTGAATAGGTAAGACAAAACTTTAACATTTTCTTGAGGAGTTATGTGTGAAAAGAGTTGAAATACTTTGGTGAGGCCATACAGTGGATAAGGGAAGAAATAAATTCAAAATCCAATAAAAAGCTACAAAGAAATAACAATTTTTTAAAGCCGTTAAAAATCACGCACTCTTAACAATGCTAAAAATGTTTTATTTTTCGTCTGGTTGTTAATATTTAGCTTCTATTTTCTTTTACTGCTAATTTTTGACATATTTACTAAATTATTACTTGTAAAAGTCACACCAACGTTTCGTCTTATGTAAGCTGTTTTTCAAGACTANAGAAATATTTGAGTAATTGTTATTAAACCCATCAAAAGCAATTTACCAAGAAATAATTAAAAGAAAGATATTCTCTTTGTTAACTTTAATTAACGTTTTATTCACATTTTCTTTTTTGAAACGAGTAGGAGAAATTCAGAATGTTAAAAAAAATAAATTCGGTACAAAGGTCTAGCTAAAACTAAAAATTACCGTAGCTTATTTATATTTTACCTAAATATCCAGTGCAGTTCTCATAAAATAAACATAATAAAATTAATATTAATTCCACGGGCATTTCCAGCCTAATTTTGCCACCAATGTGTTGCTTTAACAGTGCATCGCATGTTTACAGTCGCACTTGACACAAAAAGTTGTCATTTGGCTTTTTCACAACCCTTCCATACATGCATGACATTTTTTGAAAATGTTCTTAACTTTTAGTACACCCATTAAAAGTTTTTTACACTTTTGGTACACATTAACGCATAAAACACCATTTCGCTTTAAGTACTGACCATTCCAACTTTCTCCGTCGAAGACCGACGCTGAAATGCGAGCTTTCGTACCCGGCGTCGTGACGGCTGTTTTGTCTAGCACTTGTTTTAACCCCCTACCACCCTCCCAAGGTTGCGTTGCGTCACTGGCATTTACCCTAAATACATTCGGGGGATTTCTCTCTTATATTGCCCACGTTACAATTGGAACCAAGCGGGGTTGATACTAGAACTATATTTATAAGAGTACGATAGAAGAAATTAGATTTTTAAAGAAATATTTATCGATTTTCACAAAAGCACTCAAGGAGATAAGATTTTAAGTATCAACAGTGATTATTCATCTAAATATTGTTGCTTTTTTCTTTGTAGGAGGAAAATATTAACCGTTTAAGTCTTAAAGCTTTCAACGAATTTCGATTGAACTAAAACAGAGACGGAATTAGGGAAGATTTACAGATGACTAATGTTGTAAATAGTATCAATAGACTTCATTTTTTTTTATAATTAAAAACTTATGCGTATTAGACTTTTGTGCTTCAGTTTCTATTTAAAGGATTTTCATAAATTAAATTCAGAACATACCTTAAATTCTCTATATTCATTAAACTAATCATGATAATGATAACAAACTGACTACTGTTTATAATAAGTTTGATTCTTTACACTTTTCGTATACAAGAAAAATACGGAAAAAGGTGTAAATATGATTTAAAACTTTTAAATAGTCTTATCTAGAACTTCTGAGACATTTTGACAATGATATTTTTAAGTCAATAATTCATAACAGAAGAGTAAATATCAAAAGGTCCTGTAGAGTTTTTATTGTATTTGAGGAAAAACATGTAAAGTTGCCTTGCTATTAGAGGGACTAAAGAAAGTCAGATATCTCACCGTTTTTACTATATTGTTAGGTCATCAATCTACGTCTGTATGTCAAATTTCACCTTAATAGGCACATAAATGAGAGGTCGGAAAGGCTGTAATGATTAAGCGACCTGGTTTAGCAGTCTAAATCATAGCTTAACGTTAAATTAAAGCTGGCACGAACCGCTGCAACCGGGTACGACAGTCCTAGTCCAAATTTTTCTGGGTTTCCTTGGATTGTTTAGACAACTTGATAAATTTTGACTTTTCATTTGTCGGTCGACAATTCATAAAAGGAGACTGAAGACGGTCTTCCACCCTATCCTCCGGATTTACACTAGAATATAGTTCGGAGGATTTTAGGTTTGTGACGTGCAGACTCACAGACGAATGAACAGCCAGTTGAAGTAGCAATTATTATAAAAACTGTGTATTACACAAAAAAGAGAAATTTTACGTCTCTATGTCCTACTTAACGATGCGTACCGTATATTTTATTGTATTTAACCGTCATTATGCATAGAAGTGAACACTTTAAACAGGAGTTTAAGCGTGAAGGTTAAAGGCATAGCAGTTATTTTGATACAATTATATAAATCATCTAAATTTAAAAAAAATTGAAATTGTATTTTTTTTTGTTAAAATAATTGTCATACATTACGAATACACAAAGCGGTGCGACTACATTGAAATTAGTTAGTTGGATAATTTCACATTAAAATAGTAGGCAGTCTGTTGCCTCATCCTTTTCAGGTCATTCGCTATAACTTTTTTCAAATCTAATCCGAGTAGACAAAAGTATTAAGTGTAAATTGCAGTAAGTGTTTCAATATTTAGTAGGATTATACAACAATTACAAAATTGTTGAAAAGATCAATTTATTATCACAGAGAGAAAAATCTTAGAAAAATTGCCATGCTCGTCACTGTAAAGTGGATGCAATAAATATGGATTGACAAAATTCAATATTAGTCCAACAATTTTATAAGAGAACCTTAAAAACTTTTCTAAAAGGCATAGGGATTTCTCTCTCCATGACTTGCATGTTTTTTTAAAAAGGTACTATAAATAATATGACACCTTTATCAACAATATTGTGCAATTATTTTTTATTCCTGGAATAAAGATAGCAGTTTTTGTTAAGTGGAAGATGGATAATTATAATATTATTTATATATGGTATATACTTCAAAGATAAATTGATCTTCTGTACAGATACGAAACAATTCTAAGTATATATATATATATATCATACTTCAAAACTTTACACCACATTCATTCCACATCGAAATGAATCGCTGGGTTGGTAAAGTTGCAGTTGTAACTGGTGCAAGTGCTGGTATTGGTGCAGTTCTTGCTGAAAAATTGGTTAAAGAAGGTCTTCAGGTACGTTTCATGTAGCTTTACTTTTTTGGAAATTAGTTTGTAAGGGGTACACCTTTAATAGTATATTACGCACCAAGGAAAGGGAATACGGCATCCCTTTCGGGTCTGAATTGCCACGCGGAAGATGGTAATAGATACCATTTCTTGTTTGGGAGGATGAACTTTCGTTTCTGAAATCAGAGAAAATTCTGGGACCGATCTAGCAGTTTTTAGCCCCTCTGGGAAAAATAATAACTATATAAGCCATGAGGATGTTGCAATTATTAACTGACCGATGTATCATGTACGTAATATTATTGAAATTTAATCTACTGCGGCTTCTGAACAAGTGTACAACACTGCAACGTGACGGAAATGGATCTCCAGGAAACTTTGTTAAATTAATGGAAAAATAATATCCGAATTTTTGCTTATATAGACAAGCGAATCAACTTGTAGAACCCCCTTAAACATCTCGTTGTAAGATAAAATGATATTCCCCAAAAGATATTAAATAACTGTACTTCCCTCAACGCAGGTGGGGAATCATTGTGATACATAAACGAAACGAAAAGGGTTGCCGTGCATTTTCAACTCAAAAATCATGAATAATCTTTACATTTCGAATTGGTTCCTTCTTTTTTATTTTTCTTCCTGCTAGTCTGCTTATTAGGAGACGACATTAAGAAAAATATAGAAAATCTATTGGTCCCTCTAAGAATTTATAGCCTCTAGCTGAAATAGTGATTAAAAAAAAAACTTAAAAGATACTTTTTTGACTAATTGCTAAGCACTGTGGTTTTCTCTCCGTGCAACCTCTCGGAGGCCTCAATTTTGCCCCCCTCATTTTTGCCGTTCTGGGCATTTGGTCGGCTGCCCCCTCCCTTTGATCGGGTTCTGAGCCCCCACCATACACGCTTCGTGCCTCTATATGGCTAAATGTTTTTGTATTTCTACATTTTCAAACATTTTAGGTGGTTGGTCTTGCTAGACGTGAGGAGCCAATAAAAAGTCTTTCTAAAAAATTACAAGGACAAAAAGGAAAATTGTACGCTTTAAAAGTTGATCTAAGCAAGCCCGATGAAATAATAAATGCGTTTAAATGGGTAAAAGACAACTTGGGTCCAGTCCACATTCTTGTAAATAACGCTGGTCTCGCTATAAACGACAGTTTGAGTGATGGAAACTATGAATCATGGAAACAAGTACTTGATGTTAATGTTTTGGGCCTTTCTGTTGCTACGAGGGAAGCCGTAAAACAAATGAAAGAAAACAAAATCGACGGCCATATTGTTCATGTAAACAGCATCCTTGGTCACAGATTAGTTACAATGCCCGGGTTGAATATGTATCCCGCTTCTAAATATGCGGTTACCGCATTAACGGAAACTTTGCTCAACGAGTTCAACCAAAAAAATTTAAAAATTAAAATTTCGGTAGGTAGCTAGATAGATAGGTACTCATTTTCACGGGGG
This sequence comes from Agrilus planipennis, assembly GCF_000699045.2. NCBI lineage: Eukaryota > Metazoa > Arthropoda > Insecta > Coleoptera > Buprestidae > Agrilus > Agrilus planipennis. The sequence goes on from NW_020438887.1 coordinate 368,565, forward strand.
ACAATTTAAAATTGAAGGTTGATTAAAGTAAACACCATGAGGCAATTACTATACGTTTTGGGGTTCTTACCAAGAAAAAGAAAAAAAAACGTGTAATTATACAACACGCTACTGAAGTGAAACTTCTTCAAATACACAAACATACCGGGATAGGGGTTAAGGAATTGGTTTAATGGTATTATTTGTACAGTATACTTCGCACGGGTGCAATGCTGATAGTAAATATACTATAGAATGTCTTTATATACAACAATCACAGCTTTTTTGTCATTAACCAATACAAACCGGCCGGTGCTGCCGCAACCGCTATGTCCCTGCATTTTAAGTCTGTAATATCTTCGAAAATATTCATTTAAATTACATGCTGTAAAGGGCCATATTGATCTATATTAAATGCACAATGTATTTAAAAGTACTTAATTGGATAAGGATTAATGCTGTATTGCTTAAAATCGGTTCGTGAATAAGCCATTATTTCTTGTAAAAAGTAAAGGACAAAAAATAATTATTGTGGGTTATCCCTAAGAGATAAGACATATACCGTCGCGGACTTTTTTGTAGACCTTTTTAAGGTGTACAATACTGTAGTATATTAATTTGATCTATCTCGTAAGGTTCAGCCAGCGTTTGCAATGTTAGCGCAAAATATGTGTTTATTTACGACATCACATTACAAACCTCTAAAATTATCAGTGTTTCTCTACTATATTATGCATGTATTATACATACAAACCTTCCTCTTGAATTACTCTATCTATTAAAAAAAACCGCATTAAAATCCGTTGCGTAGTTTTAAAGATTTAAGCATACATAGGGACAGACAGCGGGGGAAATGCGTTGCATGATTTCGTTACATAGCAACTCGCATGAAACGAACTTACCCTACCGTGCGTAAAGAAGTTTCACTTCAAAAAAGGTGTTACATTGCAGTCTATCTTAATTTCTTCTCCAGTTTTATGTTTGTCCAAATGCATTACCACAGATTGATAAAGATTACTTTTTAAGAGCGTTAGTCCAGGTGTAGTTAAAACAGACTTCCGAAGAGTAGCTGGATATACACCACAAAACGCAGAAGAAAATTTCCCGGGCATTACCTCCGAAGAAGTAGCAGACGCAATAATTTACGTGCTGAGTACGCCTCCGACAGTACAGGTATAATAACATTTTCATCTGTTTAGTGTTTTTTATTTCTTTTATTAACGTATTATCGTGTTTATTTTAGATAAGGGAATTAATACTAACCGCAGTTGGAGAATCTTTCCAGTGAAACTGTGCAAAACTTAACTGCTTTACACTTCTAGTGTTATTGTTGACACTAGACTGTTCAAAGTTGACGCAAGTTAAACGACTACATAAAATGAGAAATAAAAATAAAACTAACAACTACAAATTGATATAAAATAAGTACTTTTTGTTATTGCTAAATAATAATGTTTCAATTATGAAGTTATGATTGTTGATGGAATTAAAAAATTAAAAAAAAAACGGACAGACAGACACACGAGTCATCCTATAAGGTATTATAGCAAGCTCGTTCATTTGATATGTCATATATACTGTTTGGAACACTTTTTTTTAATTTTCTATTGGCCCCCCAAAAATGACCCCCATATTCAAAATTAATTTATTTACGACGTATGCGTCCGTGTTTGGGTCACCGAAATTGACTCGGTGGTTTTGAGGGTTCCTGAACACGAATATTTATGTAGTCGGTGATTACAATTATTGGTTGCATAAAAATATACTGGGGGTAAAAGCCCTCTTGTTTCTCAAAATTTTTAAATTACCTACTAATTAATGCACTGTTGTTGATCTAGAGGATAGAGTTGTTGATCTAGAGGATAGAATTTTATTGTTTCTTATTTATGTTTGATTTTATGATAGACGCACTTTTGATAGTTGCTACCGTTTTCATTGTTCGTAGTGCGCTGCGCACGCAACTTCCGTCCCATGTTGAAAGTTTACTCTCAATGCGCCAAAAGAAGTATAACTTCTTTAATTTTTCCTTTCATCAATCTCCTCTTTTGTCGATCGCTACTTATTATTCTTAATCTTCTTTTGCTTGCCACAGTTTATTCTTCCTTAACTTGTAAAGTATGTATTACACATTTATTTTCAGTGATCTGTTTTCTGTTATTTTTTTCATTATCTCGTAGATCTTCAAAACTGCTTCCAGTCTCCATTTATTCGTCCTACACTTTTGTTTGATTACATCTAGGTTTTAATTTGAAAAAACTATTCAGTGTATAAAAAAGGTAATTCCTTAATAGAAATAGTTTGTAGTCGGAATTTTCCCTTTTCTATGTTGAATATTTAAAAATTAAAACTATTAAAGTACACGACAGTTTCTGCAAACCGTAGTTTCAGTTCCAATCAAATAGGGAAGTTAGTCTACAAAATAATATTTAATAAGTATATTACTTGTGATATACATATAATTGATTAAGTCGGACAGAACCGTGTCAATCAACTCAAACAAAATAATTCATGAAATGTGGAGCAGGCAACTAACACTTGTAAAAATATTTCATAATAATAATAATAATAACTACGATATAGCACATGTATAAAGAAAACAACTACTAACGGATTAAATTAGTTATCTTGCAACATTTGTTCTTCGCGCATTAATAGAAATGAATCGGTGGGTTGGCAAAGTTGCAGTCGTAACTGGTGCTAGTGCTGGAATTGGTGCAGCTCTATGTGAAAAATTAGTCAAAGAAGGCTTGCAAGTATGTTTTGTGAAAACAATTTTTATGCCAGTTAATAATTTTATGTGTTCCAAGCTGTAATATACCGAATTACTTGTGAAAAATTAACAATACTTTTAATCTACAAATGAAAAATAGAATTGTAAAATTGCCTGTAATGATTTAAATTCGATTGAATGATTTCTATCAGATCCATATATAGAGAAAAATTTCGGGCCCGGGGACTAAATTTTTTACAACTATTTTTAATTAATTGTGCCACAATAAAGAACGTAACAATTCTTGTTTTTAACAGCCTTAAAAGTAAGACTTTTTATGAAATGCTTAAATTGACAACAAAAAAACAGAAAATGTGGATTCGCCTCTAGTGCTAGCGCTAGAAACATGAGGAAGCAACTCCAACTGTCGACGGCCTTTAGAACCCGAATCAGGATAGCACAAGTACTGAAATGCTCTTGAATGTTTCTATTGTTCTCTAGAATTATCCTCAAGTAGAATTACCTAGAATGAAGCGGAAGAATCGGGAATGTTCTGGAATGTTCGGAAATTATTATTTATAGTTCTGTGTATTAGTATAGTATTGTGATAGCTTCTATCCCTGCAAAAAGGCATTTTATACTATATATTTTTACCAAAGTATTTTAAAAACGGTTCGGAATCTCCTATAATGTTCCAGTTGTTTCCAGTATGTTTACGTTTTGGGGTGTGGGTCGACCATCGGCTATTAAACATCCCTTTATAAATTTTCTAAGGGGGTCTTCAGCTAGAATGCTTTCGAATATCTAGGATTGTCCTTAAGTGGAACTGGATCGGAAGAATCAAAAACCTTCTCTTTCTAAATGTTGGAGAACCACATGATGTTTGAGTTCTGACACTAAATTATGACATTTTCATATATTTCAACCAGACTGTCTTAAAACACCTTGAAATCTATATTATTATTACATTCCATAATCTTCCCCTGAGTGGTATCAACAATATAATACGTGCCAAATAAAGGATGAAAAGATTTTTTATTTTAAAAAACAATTAACGTTTCGCCTCAGCTTAGTGTCTTTATCAAGGTATCTTTAAAAGTCGATGATAGTTAATGCATTAATCAGCCGTAAATGCATCCCATAAAGAAACATAAATCACAAACACAGGTAAAGATAAAATAATAAATAATTAAAATCATTGAAAAATTGAATAATAAAATCATAAATAAATATAAAAACAGCAAAACACGCTCTAATCTGAGGCGAAACGTTGGTTGTTTTTAAAATAAAAAAACTTTTCATCTTTTTATTTGGTACGTATTGTTTTGTTGAAACTTCTGTATTATGTAATTCTTATACATGTTCATTGATTTTGGTTCTGAGTAGATTTGTTGAACATTAAGTAATGTATTTTACTTTGTGACTAACGCAGATCAGATGTTATTTAACAAAATTGTATTCACTAAAATAATATAGGATCTGATAACATTAAAGGCAATGACGGATTATCCATAAGGCAAAGTAGGCATATTCCTAGGGGCGCGCGAGGAAGTTTTTAAAACTAAAAAAAAAATAAGGAAGTACCTAATAAAAAAGCAGTATTTTGTAAAATATATGACCGCCTATGAGGTGCTAGCCTAGAGCGCTCTCGACATTTAATCTGCCTCTGATTAAAGGTATTTTTACCATATTATAATATAATGGACAAATTAAATTTCAAATACATTCAATTACCCTCTAATGCTAACCATAATATACACGTGAACTTTAGGTAATTGGTTTCGCCAGGCGTGCAGAACCGATAGAAGAGCTTTCTAAAAAATTGCGAGGACAAAAAGGAAAACTGTATGCTTTACGAGTCGGCGTAAGCAATCCTGATGAAATCGTGACTGCGTTTCAATGGGTGAAGGACAATTTGGGTCCAACCCACATCCTTATAAACAATGCTGGTATTGCCATAAACACCAGCTTGAGTGATGGCGATTACGACAAATGGAAACAAATCCTTGACGTTAACGTATTGGGTCTTTCTGTCGCGACAAGAGAAGCTGTAAAACAAATGAAAGAAAACAAAATTGACGGTCACATTGTTCACTTAAACAGCGTCTATGGTCATACAATTGTTAAAAAACAATTTAATATGTATTTTGCTTCCAAATATGCGGTTACCGCACTTGCAGAAACGCTCATCAACGAAATCAACGAAGAAAAGTTGAAAATTAAAGTTACAGTAAGTGCTACCTAATACAGTCGAACCTGGATAGGTGAGAGCTCAAGGTTTCTCACTAACCCGAGTTTCTAGCTTACAGAGTTACAGGAGGAATTTGTCTCACTTATAGAGGTCTATAAAAATACAGTTCAACACATTGAGTTTTCGTATAGACTATGAGGAAGTACAGGACGTTTCTTCGCAACGNGTTTAGTTCTGCAAACGGGCCTTTTTTCGTCGTTTTTTGGAACAATTTACAGTGCTAATTTGGCAGTATTTTAGTTGAGTGAAAAATTAATGAATTATTTTTACTCGGGAAAATAGCAAAAAAAGAATTGTATTATTGTACATATTTAGTAATAAAGTTGAACTTAGTAACTACCGTACTGGTTGAAATAAATATTATTAAATTGAGGGTGTCGGTAGGAAAATACTTGTGAACAAAACGATGAGCTGATGTTGTTACATTTATTAATTCTCAAATTTTCGCCTTTATTCTTGGCTTCATCAGGAGATCACTACGAAAATGTATATAAAATTGAAAAGATAATATTGCATGTTGTAAATTCATTATTAAAGGCATAATTATTGTAACTGTAAACTATATGATGAGATACAGTCGAACCTGGATAAGTGAGAACTCAAGGGACCGCGATCTGTTTCTCTCTTATAGAGGTTTCTCACTAATCCGAGTTTCTAGCTTACAGAGTTGCAGGAGGAATTTGTCTCACTTATAGAGGTCTATAAAAATACGATTCGACAACACATTGAGTTTCCGTTTAGACATTATGAGGAAGCACAGGACCTTTCTTTGCAACTGCGTTTATGAACTGACTGTAATAAGATTGATAAACAAGTCGGTACGCACATTTGGCTATAATAAAATAATAAAGACTTGCTCGGTCATTCGCAGATTTGGTCATTCGAATGAAATAAGAGTCTCTTGAAATTTAAGAACGAGTCATAAAATAGCAAAAGTAAATTGTCGCTTATAGAGGTATAGACAGGTAGCAATCTCACTTAAGGAGGTTCGGGCATGAAAAATGACTCTCACTTATACAGGTTTTAAGTTTATCACTTATAGAGGCTTTAGAACAGCGGTCGGAGAACTTTTTTAATCATTACCCCAAAATATTTTTGTGTAAGTTGATATTACCCCATGGCGAAGAGCAAAAAAAAAACGAAATCGCCTCTTTTTAGCATCTTTCATATTATAGCCCCCATGATAATTTTGAAAAGAAAACAATAACTAAAAATTTAATTTAGGTTTATAAAATAGCAAATTAAAAATATATACTTTTTACTCACAAAAGTTTCATTTTTACCCCCAAAAATTTCATTTTTACTCTATTTGGGGTAAATTACCCTGGTTCCCCGACCGCTGATGTAATAGTATTTTAAGATGCATCAACTTACATGTCCGTGCTTGTCCATTTCGTTGTTTGTTAGTTTAACCTTTTCGAAGGAAACCACTTGTTTTCTGAGCTGCTCTCCAGTAAAGGGTGAATCGGGATGAGCGTAGAGCCGACATGGGGCGGGTG
>NW_020438887.1:376621-386730 GCF_000699045.2 Agrilus planipennis
TTTTTTTTTTTTTTTTTTTGGCTAATGCCAGATTTTGAAAATCTTTATTAATAACCTGCTACTTCAGATTTGTTGAAGTGCAACTTTAAAATACATATTGTATAGATATAGCGAGGCACAGTGCCCATTCTTAAAATTACCTACCTTGAAAAAAAATCGGCTTTTTTTAACATTCTTGTTCAAATAACGTATACCGTGACATAAATTTTAAGAGAAAAATAAGCTTAATCAGAAAAGTAGCAAAATTTTTTTCCGTCCTACATACCTATTATTTAGTTTTAGTAATCTATAGGACTGATAGTGGATCATTAATCTTCCTGATTAGGACCTATGGACACAACACTAAACAAAATTTTTCTGTTGCATGAGCATCTTAGAGAGTTGACACCCCAAATTCATAAATTTTTCTTGTGGGTTATGTAATCCCTAGCAATAGTTCTATAGTTGTCAAAGGTTATGAATTTTTAATAGTAAAATAAAAAAAAATGAAATTTCGGGGTGCTGACTTCATATCGCAGAAATACAGTTCTGATGCCTAAGAACGATATAAAATAAAGACTAGCTCAGGATAGGAGGGTGGAGGTGCGTGTCCAACCAGTCTTAGGACTTACGAGCTTATGATGATGAGAATTTTTGATGCTTTTTGTAGTTCTGAAAAATAAAAAATTGATCTGCATCGATGAGACCTCTTGTATTTTCGCGAGACCTCGATTGCTTAAAAATTAATTGGAAAATAAGATTGCTAAAGATTGGCCTACGAGTTTGTGACTATAAAATATATCAGCACTAAATTTGAATAAGAGTTATTAGTACTTGAAATAGCTCTGAGAAGAAATCGAAAAAAACATAGAAGTGGAAACTTGTAGTAATTGCGGGTTTTTTACTACAGTTCTGACCAGAAACTCCCTATTCGTAAGAGACATTGATTTTTAGGCTCACCAAATATCCCATTTTGGGTAAATAAATGACCAGTACTCGAAGGAAGTAAAATATTCGGACGGGGATAGTTCTAACCATACTACTGTAGAAACTAACGATCCCTACAAGGCAGTGATTTATAGCGTTGTATGCATAATAGCTTCCAGAGTGAAAAAAATACAATTTAGGGTAGTTTTCCTAAGAATTACTGCAAGTACTCCCTCTAGAGCCAAAACTTGTAGAAAGAAATCTTTTAGAATTTTCGGATTTCGCGCAAACATTTTGTTTCTCAGAACTCTGCAAAATCCATCAGGAACTACAGAGCTGTTTATTTTTTTATTCTTCTTAAAAATGCACAACTATCAGCGTAGCCCATCGGGAACTGTAGAACTGTCCCTAGAGAGTCCAGAAATCACAAAAACAAAACAAAATTAATGAATTACGGTTGCCAACTTCCTGACGATAACTTACCTACACAGGCAGGCAAAATTGACATGCACCTACATACGTATAGATTTTATTTAAATTAATTTCGTTCTTTTTTTATTGACCAAGAACAAAATGATAATTTTCTGAGTTGTATTGCGTAAGCTTTTTGGTCTGACATTCGCCGACCAGTTGCAGATCTGTCTAATAACCAGGAAACAAGTGACGAATATCTGGTCGCAAATGCACGCCGCTCCCATGCTGCGAACGTCGTTGTTGGATCTGCCGTCGCGGCGGCGGCGGCGGTAGATTATTTTTATTTCAGTAGTCCACCGTCTAATTTTAGGCTTAAGTGGTACAGCGTCTATTTTGAACGTGCCCAACACTATTACAAGTTACACATATGGACTAAAGTTAGATCGGTTTGCCAATGCAAAGAGCATCCATCGCAGAGCGTCGTGGCGTCCAAAAAAAAATTAGCACCGACTTTATTATTATTATTATTGTTGTTGTTGTGAACATGTCAGAAATATTTCCGATGAGTTAATACAGCCAATTGTATCACATAACGATGTATTTACGCAAATTGCGTTTTCATATTACCAAAACATCTTAGGAAACCGTGTTTTTTTGTTGTACCTGCAGTGGATTAAAAAGACAATACAGATGATTAAATAGAAGTGTTTAATAAGCTTCTATTGGTGCGATTGCTATGAAATAGATTCTAAGTATATTAAAAATGTATGTTTGTGCGGATGCGGAACGTAGACAGTAGGTACACGGTGGAAAACAAAAAGTAAACGCTTTGAGATGCAGTGCTCAACACTGATGGTGAATTAAGAACCGACATCCTCTATTAAAAAATATGGCTTGGTATAGGAAAATTCGACAAATATCTTCAGCCTTTTTTTCGTATAATAATAATGTAATTCCATTTTGCATGGTATTTAGACAGTTTTGCAATGGATGATCCTGTTTAAGGCAAAATTTCAAGCTTTCTGACTCTGCAGACTGAACTCTACCTTGATCGATACATCCAACTTTGAACCCCTTTTTCATCCCTGTAGGGGTTAAATTTTAAGAAAATACTTTTTTAGTGTTTTTCGGCGTTATATGAAGAACGTTTATGCAAAATTTCAAGTCCCTAGACTAGACTTGGGCATTTTAGTTCAGTAAAAAGACTTAGTTCATAATTCTTCCGCGAACTGGTTCGTCAATTCACTGTTAAGGGGCTTTAGGTTCGAAGAAGATAGAGACCCTTTAATCAATGATGGAATTATTTGATATTGATTTACAACACATCAAAATTTCGGAAAAATTTTATTGCTGTTCCAGGACTCCCAAACCGACAAAATACATTTTAAAATTAATAAACCTCCGTAGTTTCAGGTTAGGAGGTATATCTTGAGCCTCTTCCGCCATATTCATCGCGTAGTAGTTAATTGAACGGACTGATTTCTTGTTTGGCTGCAAACTAGTAGTTCACATATAGGATCATTCTGTCGAACTAGTTCGTTCGTGAACTACACAGGACTACCCTACACCCAGTGGTTAGGCTGCACTTTGGTATATCAGTTAATCAATTTTTCCTTTTATAAGTCAAAGTAAAACGAAGCCATTTCTTCATTTCGTTTTCGCTGTACAGATATAATTGTGCCTGATACCAACAAGTAATTCAGCTTTTCTTAAAGACAAATTCAAATTTCGTAACAAATCATTTAATTTCTTATCTTGATTGTCAACATTCAAAATTTATCGTTGTTTTCATTGTTCCGCATATCTGTTCTTACACGGAGAAAATGAAAAACGAAAATTTACCTAAATATTAAAGCGATATTCACAATTTGTCCCACTAGCCCGTTGTTTCGTAAACGAAAATAATAAAAATTACAATTTGGATCCAAATTTCTAAAACTAGAATCCCAGCAAAAATAATTTGACTAGGTATTTTAGTTGATATTACAAATTTAATTGTAATAGTTAAGAAACTTGAAATAATTTTTAAAGAAACATGTCAAAATTGAGATTATTACCTAATAAATTCTACTATTTCAACGCCAAATATAGTCATTTACTATCGAAAATTGTAATTTTTGCGTTGTCATAAAAATTTAGTTTTCTCCGTGTGAAGTACCTACGTCTTCTCTGAGAACTATGGATTCCCATACAGAAATTCCACTAAGATACATATTGTAATTAATTTTCTTAGAAACACATGTAGCAGAACTTGTCCGATAAATTTTTGGACTAGCGACTGATTTTTTAGGTATTTATCTTGAAAACTGTACCACAAAGCTCACGCATATATAACCAGAATAACAATACCTTTTAACAATATGTCTAATTAAAATGAGGGTCGTTAAAATAGTTATTACCGATGAGTACCTTAAAGACAAGACCACAAGACGTGATTGAAACGTAAAATGTTTACTGTTTACATACCGCAACGCGTAACCAATAGCAATCTATTATGACTGTCTTAATTTTCAGTATCGATATCGTTTACATAGTACAGTTGGGGGTGTGGAATGTTCTAGTTTTTGAAAAATGCAAAGATTTTTTCAAGGGCATAGATGAGTAGAAGTTCGTATCTAACCGGTTTCAACCAAAGCTTTTCTTCAAATTAAAAACTATTATATAAGTTTCTTTCTGTTTAAATTAATTNGGCGGAACAGGAAAGGTTAGAAGAAGCTGTGGTGTCACAGTCGAATGATGAGAATACCGTGGATAGAGAAGATTAGAAATGAAGGGTTATTAGAAAGAATAGGAGAACAGAGGACTCTATGGAAGTCAATAAGAAATAGGCGAGATAGGTTAGTAGGACACCTTCTCTGGCATGAAGGTCTAGTTAGAGACATTAGAGGCAAAAACGGGTGTTAGGAGGGGTAAAGGTAGACCTAGATTAGATTACTATTCGCAAATAGTTAAGGATATGGGATGTTCTAGTTTTAGGGAAATGTGAAGGCTAGCACAGAATAGGAAGGAGTGGAGGTGCGTGTCCAACCAGTCTTAGGACTGACGACCTTATGATGATGACTGATAGATAGGTTGGTCTCTATTTGAATTTGATTAGTTTAGTTTTCGGTGACTTCAAATTTAATCTTTAGTTGCTATAATACTCGTCTAAAGTGCGATGCCGTTCAAAACACGGGTACTTAAATGTGTGTCGTACATAATAGTCTAGATACGTGTATGCCACTGATGATAAATTAATTATAACGTTATCGCGAGAAAGTAATTAACGGTTCTTGCGAATTATATTATTGTCTATGAACGTATACGAACGTCTATTCTCCTTATGTGTATGTATGTATGTGTTCATGTACGTGCGTATGTATTTATGTAGACGATGGTTGTAACGATGCCAAAGGTAATTAAAGCGCGACCTTCGCTAACGTTTACACGTAGGATATGTACGCAATCACAAATTCATTCAGGTATCCGCTTAATGATAACTTTGTTGTGTATTGCTCACTTGTGTGTGTGTGGAGAGTGTCGGCGATGACAAAAAAAATAACATATCCTACCTAATAATTATTATCAACGCTGTCTCTTTCGTTACGTAAGCCATGTCGAGCTCCTTACGACAGTGCGCAACGCTTCTCTTTTTAAGTTTAAAAATAGTACATACTTAAGTAATTATTTAACCGGTTTCTTGTAGAACGAAACAAACGACTTTCTTTAAAAACTTGTATATAGGGTCACTTCCACCCTTTTTTTCGCCCTCCGACTTTGGACCCCTTATATATTCACACCAATTGCCGGCTAATCTTTTGGACAAACAGAATCGATACACAAATAGTTTAGGAATCAATTATACATGTAATTTAGATGAGCGTGAATTTAGTTAATGGTCGGATTTTAGGAGACGACTCGAAAAAAGCAATAGTTTTTGTAGAATTTTCAGTAATAAAGGGTAGTATGCATAAAGCTGAGTGCGACGTCACATTTACTCAGTTAATCTACTTGAAATACATTAAAATGTGGGTAGAATCTCAAACAGTTTAGTTTCTTTTTTTCTTTGAAGTCTGATCGTTTTTCTTGTTAGACCGGGAGCTGATGGCTAGTGGGGTTCTCCGATTTTATAACGTATAATTTTTTTGGAGATTAATGATTTACCCCTTGATAAGAAAGATAAAAAGGTTCTTGACTGATGCACTTTTTCCGTGAAAATTAAAATTTTATTTTTAAAGAAAATTGTTTTTTTTTTTTTTCGTAACATCTTATTGTGTCAGTTAGTTAAAAGTGATTTGAGGCTTAATACTAAAAGGCATGCAATTCGCAATAATAATATTAATAATAATTCCGTGTTTNTGACACAATAAGATGTACGAAAAAAAAAAACAATTTTCTTTAAAAATAAAATTTTAATTAAAAACCCCTTTGAAATAATTGTCAAGCGCTTTTCCTTCGTTTGAGATAGTTCAAGATTATGGCTAGACTTCCCGCCCTTGTACCATGGAAAGGTACATACCATTTTTTCAAGGTTTTGGTGACTAAAACTTTCTTTCTTTTCATTTGTTGCAATTTGAAAACATGTGTTTTTTTATTTTAGTTTTTCAACGAGTATGAAAAATATATAAACTTCCGTGTTTTTAAATTGCATACCGATGAAAAGAAAGGAAGTTCTATTTGCAAAACCCCTTTGAAATAATTACCAAGCACCTTTACTTGATATAAGGGTGGGAAATTTTCGTTTTCCTTTGAGATAGTTCAAGATTACGGCTAGACTTCCTATCGAAAGGTACATGCCATTTTTTCGAGGTTTTGATGACCAAAACTTTCATTCTTTTCATTGGTTGCAATTTGAATGGATGGATTTTTTATTTTATTTTTTCAATAAGATGTAAAAAATATATAAAATTCCGTGTTTTCAAATTTGCTTGCCAAAGAAAAGAAAGAAAATTTGTTATACACTCCTTGCAGCAAATATGTAGTAGCAAACTTAACTTCACAAAAGGAGAATTTTATACGAATTGAACAAAGTATCCACTGACCGTAGATTACATTCTTTTGGAGAGCGAAATTGCATAATTTGCTGAATGTTGAAATATATTTTTTAACCACTTTTATCTGAAAATAACACCTTGGTCTCCAAAAACTACCGGACAAAGCCTAACATCGTGCAGAGGCTTTTACTTGTGTTTATTGGACTTTTAAATTTTATCATTTATGTGGAAAGATTGCTGAAAGTATTTGTACGAATTTCTCTATACCACGTCGAATATTATTTCAATATTTGATTGCATATAATCCCTATGTTCAGTCCTCACTTAGCCACTCATCGTTAGTACTCAGTGAGCAGATACAAAAACCTTAATAGGTACTCAAGGAGCGATTAGATTTCCAAGGGAATAGAGTAGATCTTCACGTATTTTACTACTACTAATTCAATTTTATTCTAGAAGATCGTATATTTATTTCAGCTAATCTCGGACTTTTCTAATTGACATCATATTTTGTAATTAATTTGTAGTGAAGCAATTAATTTTGTAAATCCCACAGATTTCGAAAAATCGATTAATCGGCCAACTTACCCTCGGTCATATAAAAGAGATTAGAGATATTAAAAGGATTTAGGAAAATCCATGTTGTCCTCCAGGATTCAGAAACAATGTATAATTTTAATCTTTCTTTACTCCACCAATCAAAATCATACAATCCCTAAATCCATAAATATAGAGAAAGCAGTTAATCTGGTAACTTGACATTCATGCTAACAGTTGAAATTGTGACGTATTTTGTATAAACGTATTATTAATTATTTCCAGGATCTCTAGGCTACAAAAGTAATTCGCTCACTATAAATTACTTACGCATATCTACGTTTAAACACAGGCGATGAAAATGTGATATACGTTAGACATTCGCATATTTGAGATTGTGCTAATATTTTTATTCATTTCAAATAGAGTGTGACTACTGTAAAAATGTGTGATTATTCTACGCATTCAATTTTACATACGTAACACATCAACGTTTTAATTTTCTGAATAATAGATAACGTTTTCGTGCCAAACGTTTCATTAACAAATTAGCATTAATAATTACTTTTATTGCGCATAATGAAATCAGGAGTACGATAACCCTAAAAAGTATAGGAAATCGGTATATAGTTGATAAAAATTGTAGTATGGTTTAAAAGGCTAATTTCATTATTTAGTCTTCAGATAAATGATTATAACAAATTATATATGTAGAGAAATACTTTCTGGTTTTATTGCAATAAATCTACGTTTTACTACGGTTTTATAGACTTACTTAACAACCTACAATTAATTTTATTAAAGAGAAGTGTGTGTTTTATAAATTTTTTTAGAGGAGACGCTTCATTACTGTAGATAATACATTAACGTTAACATAAGTATCTTGCTAATTTATTGCTTTTGTCTTAAGTTCTTTGGTGGCATTTTGGCAACATGCCTGTCTAAATATACACGTGTATACTTATACAATAAGTACGTTCGTTGTTAGGTACGTGGAATAAATTTAAGGTATATAATTGTAATTTATATTATATTTTATTAACTACGCCGTTCTAGCTTTACGGGTAACAATAGAGAAAACGATAGAAAAAGGAAAGAGTGCGTACATAGGATTTGTAGATTTTGAAAAAGCGTTTGACAATGTTAAATGGGACAAGATGTTAAATATACTTAAAAATGTAGGGATAAGTTACAATGATAGAAGAGTGATACTTAGTTTGTATAAAGAGCAACAGGCACTTGTACAGCTGGAGCTGCAACGTAGAGAAGTAAATATTAGGAAGTCAGACTGGGATGCACACTGTCACCGTTACTTTTTAATCTGTACATCGAAGACGCGATCAACATCATTATGGACAGTACAACTGTAGGGATAGATATACAGGGACAAAAGATTAGTATGCCATCGCCAGCCAGGGTTTCGCCCTGCTCTTTCTGCGGGTGCTCCGGCCCCCTGAAGCCCCTTCATCTGTTGCTTATTGATCAAAAGGCGCTCCTGTGCTGACGATGACAGGTATCAAAAATGACTGACGATGACAGTTGTCAAAGATGGCTGATGGTGGTGACGTGAGAGTAGTGGTGGTGGGAGTAAAACGGTACAGCAAGGAGGAAAATGAACGTTTATCAGAAAATACATGGGATTTTGGTCCAGAACGAAGATAGCCTATCTACTTTCGTACAGTCGCTAATTGAGTATGACATTTAGANCTTTATTAAGTAGTCAATAGAAAATCAACTAAATTCATTTTTAAACGCCTAATTATAAAATTACCGCAGACGAGTACAAAACACTACGGTTATTGTGTACACAAAACAATAAGCAAATCAATAACAATTATAATTATTATACAGCATTCAAATATCTAGGTACATGTAAGTTTGTATTTATGATCAAGAGAGTAATCGATATAACGTAACTTGTAGAATTTAAATATCCATTACCATCATCAAAAGCTCTCAAAAAGGATGGTTTCAATGATTTCACAAGGTACTGATGATGTATGATAAATATATAGGATTTGATGAAGAAGAAATTTTGTCTTTAGGGCTTAAAAAGCTGTTGCTTTTCACAAATAAAGTTACCTCTTAGCAAAAAATCTAAAGATAATATCTGAAGAAAATGGCAAAAGATGTCTGAAATATTGTAAAGCTTTTAGAGGACTAGGGTTTTGTAAAATTTCATCCGATTTTATTAAGCAGTTTAAGAGATATTGGAGAATGAAAACGAAAAAAAATTGTCTTGCAATTACATCTCTTTTGAAACTACAATATTCTGAAACTAGTAGACTATTAAAACGCAAAAATCAAAGAATGAAACTAACTAATACACCTACTTTTGGTATTATCCTTTAATCAAAATTCTGATGTATTCGAGGCGGAACTAACCAATTGTAATAAAGTAAGCAGATTTAAATGTTTTTATTAAGTGTTGTTTCTGATTTTAAAATGTTGACGTTTACAGTTTTATTTGAGGTAAAATTGCGTGTATGTATTGATAACAATAATAACACGTCCAAGGGGCGAATTCAGCTAGTGCGTAATATTTGATAAGAATTTAAAGCTATAAAATTTGAGCATTTTCGCCAGGAATTTTTTTGAAGAGTTTTTCAATTTATTCGCACGCGCAGTTTACAAAATTGATTAATCGTAAGTTCGCATTTTACGCGAAATTTTCGACAACAGTAATAAATGAGTACGTTTGCGAATGGACTTGGTTGCGAAATGTTTCGGTTGTTTATAGGCAACTTCCTGAATTTAAAGCCTCTCTCTCCCATCGCGTACAGTTGCATGTCACCACCAGAATATCATCGTACATCAACTTATTTTTAGTGTCCCATTGTTAATTGGAAAAACCGAAACGGTGATGAAGACTCCTAAAATAATCTAAAAAGACACAGTTACATACATTTATAGATACTATATAATAGATACATATTGCATAAATACACGTATAAATAGATGGCTTTATTAAAAAACATTATTTTTTATGTTTACAAGGTGCATTTACATACTGTTCTATCTATTACTACATACATACGAATTTTACAGACTAAATATTATTATTCTTTTCGCTTTTCTGCTATTTTCCTTCTCCATAATATTTCTCTCATCCTTTTTAGACTATTCTTTCCTTCCATTTCAACCTCCCATTTTTGACGTGACAACGTCTTATAATTCGATGGAGCCGGCTGCACGCACGAAAAAACATGACTCATGCGGCGTTACCTCGCTCTCAGGCGTTCCATTTAAGGCTTGAAGTGCAAGCGAGAGCGCGGAACG
>NW_020438887.1:387828-398521 GCF_000699045.2 Agrilus planipennis
AATAAATTAAAAATAAAATTGTAAAAAAGATTATTTTAAGGTTTGCGAACTACTTAATTTTACTTTATATAGCAGACTTCTGGTAGGTTTATTTGCGATGTTTGGGTGCGTGAAAATAAATCAACAAACGTTTTCTATTATCTCGCACAAAGTTTCTTGACCTTTAGGTTCATTTATTTTAGATATAACTTGCTTATCTCATCATCAGTATGTCAAGTGCCTATACTACTATTATTTATTACGTGTAATGTGAACTAAAGTCTTTATTTTACTGGCAATAAGTGTGTTGTCTTTTCCTACCGTAAATCTAAAATCATTAGTTGTAGTTGCCGCTTGCCGTGTACCTTAGTCAAAGACAACTTCTATTAATTTTATCAGTCAAAAGTGGTTCAGATCTATACCGAAAATGCTCTTAATATACAATTAAATAGGGTCGTCTTTCCATCTTGACGGCTCAACAACCTTTACTTCGAGTGAGATTATAGTTAACACACTCAATCGAGCTTGGAACTTACTGTGAATATTTCGCAAATTAGCCGCGAAAACCAAAAATTAGCCGCGACCCGGGACACCCGAAAACCTGTTTGCGTGCCAACTTCAACTGATGTTAGCATGCAAAAATTGTAAAATCGTCGAGAAAATCCTAGACAGCTAACCGCTCTCATAATTAGCCGCTAAACAATTAACCGCTGACGATATAGGCTACTAACCAGGAGACTCGATTTTTTTTTTCAAAATACGAGTCTTTTTCGATATTGACAGCTCAACAATTGGTATAATATCGACTGATTGTGAAATTATAGGTAGTAGGTATTCTTAATCGAGTTTGAAACTTGTTGTGAATATTTCGCCAATAAGCCGAGAAAGCCAAAAATTAACCGTGACCCGGGAAATCCGAATATTATAATCTCACATAAAGTCAAAAAAATGTCGCCATTTTGATAAATGTTCGAATTGGTAGTCTACATCGTCAGCGGTGTATTAGTGGTTAGTCGTGAGCTCGGTTCGAAGTGTCTGCGATTTACCTAACTGGCTTTACAATTTTTAATGTTAGTATGCAAACAATTTTTCGGTTTTCCCGGGTCGCGATTAATTTTTAGCTTTCGCAGCTAATTTGCGAAATATTCACCATAAATTCCAAGCCCGATTTAGAGTGCTTACTATAATCTCAGTCGATGTAGCGGTTCAGGACCGCCAAGATGGAAAGATGACCCTATTTAAAAAAAAAAAAATTCAACCCCCTGGTTAGTAGTCTATTCGTCAGCGGTTTATTAGTGGTTAGTCATGAGCCTGGTTCGAAGCATCCAAGGTTTTCCTTATTGGTTTTACAATTTTTAATGTTAGTATGCAAACTAGTTTTCGAATTTCCCGGGTCGCGGTTAATTTTTAGCTTTCGCCGTTAATTTGCGAAATATTCACCACAAGTTCCAAGCCCGAGTTAGAGTGCTTATTATAATCTCAGTCGATGAAGCAGCTGTTGGACCGTCAAGATGGAAAAATGACCCTATTTTGAAAAAAAAAAACCCAACCCTCTGGTTAGTATTTTACATCGTTAGTGGTGTATTAGTGGTTAATCATGAACTCGGTTCGAAGTTCGAATGCAAACTAATTTTCGGATTTCCCGCTAATTTTTGGCTTTCACGGCTAATTTGCGATATATTCACCACAAGTTTCAAGCCCTATTTAGAGTACTTATTATAATCTCTGTCGATGTAGCCGTTGTCGGGTCGTGAAGATGTTAAAATGACCCAATTTTGAAAAAGAAATCCAACACCCTGGTTAGTAATCTACATCGCCAGGAGTTAATTATGAAACCGGTTATGACTGTGTAGGATTTCCAACCGGTTTTACAATTTTTGGGTCTTCTTCAGGTTTCGCGGGTCGTTGTTAATTTTTAGCATTTATCCGAGTTTTTCGTAATAAAGAGTTTTGATATAGAGAATTTAAATTGTATCTCAAAAGAAATCACAATTGTTACTAAGTAGATAAATAAATTATAATTTAACTAAAAGTATAACTTAAAGTAAGTCATGTTACGTAAATACATATGCATGAATAAACAAACTGGCAATATAATAAATAATAACATAATAAAACAGTAATAAAACGCACATTTAACCGTTTAATAAATAACAGTGATAGCGAAACGGTCTATTTTTGGTTTTTACTTCATTAACTTTTGAATTAGTTACACAACGTGCCTTGGTGCGATAACGGCATTTGTGAAGTGCCTTGCTATTTTTAGTCGACGTTGTTTTGTTTTCGTTTAACGGGATATTGATATAGGTGGGCGGGAATGCTTCTATAATAGGTATATATCCTTGGCGTTCCTTGAATTATTGATTCACTTCCTGAAAGTTCAAGGTGACAGCCTTTGGGAAATGCGAACCCCCAGTTAATCAGGAATATTAATAACATAATAACTGATCGTGAACGTGGTACCTACATGGTGGGTACTTGATAAAAACTATTTTTGAAAACCTGATTGGTGCGTCATTATAAAAGAAATTGTATTTTCTGCTTCACCTTTCGTATTTCAGAAATGTTTTAATCAACAAGGTTTTATCAACATGAATTCTTGTACAGGTCGGACGAACGAAGCTGGCAAGTGTCGCGCAGGTACTTGCCCATTTATGGCCTATTTGGCTAAATCACTCCGTACCGATTCACAAATTATAGGGTTGTTCGGAAAGTCATTTCGTTTTTTTTTTGTGGAAATGAAAGACAGTTTTCGTATAATAAACAAATACTTTATTAAATTATGTATTGACCGTTCTGGTCCAACACCTTTTGCCATCTTTCTGGTAGTAGCATAATTCCACGCTCATAAAATTTTTGGTCTTTGCTGGCAAAAAACTGATCGAGGAGGTTTTTGACCTCCTCATTTGAGGTGAAGGTTTTACCGTCTAAAAAATTTTGGAGTGACCGGAACAAATAATAATCCGATGGTGCCAGGTCTGGAGAATATGGTGGGTGTAGCATTGTATCCCATTCAAGCTGTAAAAGCTTTTGGCGAGTGACCAAACTTGTGTGAGGTCTCGCGTTGTCTTGGTGAAACACTACACCTTTCCTGTTGATTAGTTCTGACCTTTTCTGTTGAAGTGCATCATTCAGTTTGTCCAGCTGATGACAGTAGACTTCCGAATTAATCGTTGTGTTATCCGGTAAAAGCTAAAAAAAAACGATTCCTTTAAAATCCCACCAAACAGACAGCATCACCTTTTTTTGGTGAATATCGGCTTTGGAAATGGTTTGAGCCGGTTCATCTTTTTTGCTCCATGACCTCTTGCGTTTGACGTTGTTGTATACAACCCA
Organism: Agrilus planipennis; assembly: GCF_000699045.2. NCBI lineage: Eukaryota > Metazoa > Arthropoda > Insecta > Coleoptera > Buprestidae > Agrilus > Agrilus planipennis. The sequence continues at coordinate 391,144 of NW_020438887.1, forward strand.
TTTTTCGTCCCCAGTGATGATGCGCTTCAAAAACGGATCATTTTCGTGACGTTTGAGAAGCGAATCGCAGACGTCAATGCGGCGACACAGATTTCTCTCTGTGAGAACATGGGGAACCCATACATCGAGCTTCGAGGATAATCCCAGGCCTTTCAAGTGGTCATAAACTGTTGAATTTGATAAATTTAACCTCAATCCGATCTCACGTGTTGTTATTCGCCGGTTCACATCAACTAATGCCTTTATCGCGTCTTTATCAGCTTCAACCGGCCTTCCCGAACGTGGTGCATCTTCGACATCAAAATTGCCGGATCGAAATTTAGCGAACCAGTTCTGGCACTGGCGTACTGTCAACACACCTTCTCCATACACATCAGTCAATTTCTTTCTGGCTTGAACAGCATTTTTACCCTTTCTGTAGTAAAACAGTAAGATATGTCGAAAATGCTGCTTATCGCTCTCCATATTTAAAAGGGCACCAACCAAAAACTACTGCGTAGAATTAATTGGAATTTTTCACACACAAGCCTTGCTATATGAGCTCTCAAAACATATAAAAATTATACGGCTTAAATGTGAAGTTGAGTGCAAAAGAATACAATTAAATCCTCTGTCGCGAAAAAACGAAATGACTTTCCGAACAACCCTATAGTTTTCAGTAGGCGTAAACTATTGTATTAATACAGATAGGACAGTAGAGCACTAGGAAATAATATAGAAACATAACTCATAAAGAATAAAGTAAAACCTAATGCTTTTGTTTGTTTTGTAGTTATTATTGACATTCACTATCCTCATCGGAATCACAATCACTGTCACCGACATCAACAATTAGTTCTTCTGTTTGTATGTTTATTACTTGCTCATTATTCAATATAACATTTAAATAAATAACGAATAAGTTAATTTTTTTAATTTAATTTTGCAAATTTATCCCTACTTTTAAATATTTAATCTGCGCCCCTGATAGGGATGCTGAAGAAAGAGGGTTGTTGTAACTAAAACTGCCTGCTTTTATCACCGCGCATCCACGCTATTTTAAAATTTTCGATGTAATCAATAATTGGTCTAATTGCGGGACTATTAAAAAACTGACGTGAAATTTGAACAGAACACTTGACAGTATTTTTTTAACGTCTCATTAACTATTAGAATTCTATAACATTTATGGAAAGGGTAAGATGCCATTAGCAATTCTAGCTGGGTAAAGTGAGTTAGATATGCTATATTTTAAAAATCAATACGTATATTTTATATAAAATAGGAAAAAAGTCATTTCCACTAATATCTTTTAACCAAACGTTCGGGATAGATTTACATTTATGTAAGGTCAATTGGGACTGGACGAATTTACTTACCACTAAGTGGCGCCAAAATTATTGGACTATTTCGGGTTTATCTGGGATTTCTCATTCAACCGGATTCTCCAGGTTATTTGACATGCTATGTCCATTTTCAGTCATTTCAATATATTTGAGGTTGAAATTTTTAATGCCCAATGGGATTTTGGCAGGCTATCGTGCTGGCGTCCATAACGTACGCTGTGATACTCGCTCAATAGCATGAAACGAAACATTTTCATTAAGGAAATTATCGAATAAGTTTGATGTCCTGTAGCGGACGATCAAATTTGGTTAAAAAGTATCGGTGGGATCGCGGTCATCCAAATGGTCAAAGTTCTCACTTCCATCAAATAGAAAAATGACCTTTTCCAACTTTACACAAAATACGCATCGATTTTCAAAATCTTTTAGCACAACTAGTTCATCATCATGAATCATCGATTGGAACCACTTCTAATCTTCGCCCAGTATACGAAATCTAACCTCCTAGTTTTAGTACATCATTGTAGAAATTAAATTAAAATAGATTATGTTACTCTTATTGCGGATTATTCGAAAACCTTTCATCATTATAAGGTCGTCAGTCCTAAGACTGGTTGGACACGCACCTCCACTCTTTCCTATCTTGATCTAATATTCGCATTTCCCTGAAACTAGAACCTCCCACATTTTATTTTACATAGAAAATGGATCTAAAATATAATTTTGATATTGGTATGAAATAAGTGTGTTAGAGAGCACGCGGCTCTGGAGAGGTACTAAACGTAGACTGCATTTAATTTTTTCAACTTCTTAAGTTTATTCCAGCTAATCATGCCAGACATTTTATATGGTTTCCTTGGATCATTTGGGCAAAATATTCCTTAGATAATAATATCCCTTCCCTGAAGAGATCCTTCCGCCTTACCCTCCGGCTTTTCATTACAGTGCAGGTAGGATAAAACACCAAAAAATGTTTTTATATACACGTATACCTGTAGAAGGTAGCCAAAATAACAATGAAGTACTTGATAAAAAAGAAATTAGACAGTTGTACATGTTTCAAATTTTTGAGCCCTTCCAAAACCCCGGGCAAAAGAGATTCCCGTCATTTCTACTCCTCCCTTTCGGAGGCCCTGGTTGTACCAATTTCTTGTTATTTTTAGGCTGAATATTTTCTTGATCGTCACCGGACGGTTGACCTGATTCAGCACGTTATAATAAAATAATATTCCTTGTGTAATCTCCCTCGAAAGGGAGTATTATTTAGCATTGGCACCCTGCCTACGCACCCTTCGCGTACTATGCCCCGTGCAGACTTTTTAATTTATTCAAACGAAATTCCGAGTTATATTTAGAATCTCTTGCCTAAGTATAGCCACGCTTTTACATTTCTCTTTCTTCCTATTTTTTTTTATTATTAAAAGCAGGGCGGTTTGGGAATCGGGAGAAAGTAGGTTGTCGGTTGCCGGAATCCAAGAGTTATTTTTAGACAATCGTATTTAGTTCTCCCGACGAAAAGGGTGGGCGAGTGAAATGGGGATAGGTATACGTGTTATCAATCCTACCTACAACAGCAGCAGCAAAGGAGGCGGCATACAACCCCAGTGTATTGATTTTATCATAGTATCAGGGGATGTTGGTTTCTAAAAATAGAATCAAGCTAAATTAAATTAGTCATGGACATCAATTTTTTTCTGTTAAAGTTCAGTGATATGTTTTCAAAATGCGAAAGGTGATTTCGTTGGAAGGCTCTTGTAGTTCAGCCAAGAAATAATTAAATTAGTCTGAGCTTATCACGCCAACAAAAATACACAGAAAATAATGAAAAACAACAGTATAGTAAACGAGTTGTATTTTCTTTACTTTCCTCAAGTTTATGTCCATTTAAAAGTCAAAGATCGAAGCTTAAGCAGATTTAAACTAAATCCAAACAAATTAAATAGGTATTTCGATCTTTGCCTAATGATAGATTAGGTTAAGGTTGGGTTAGGTTACGTTAAATTCTTTTTCAAATTTTCCGTCTGTAACAAGTCGAAATTAGAATCAGTTCCTGGGATTTTCCAAAAGGCGTTGGTCAAATCTGATATATACAAACGTATATCAAGCTATATGACAAGAATATAGAATTGCCAGAAGACTGATCAGGGATAATTTAGGCTTCCTGGTCAGGGTACAATTAAAAATCGTCACACCATACATGATCCGTACAGGATCTATGTAAAAGATCCATGCCGGATCCGTGCCTAATTCGGTCAAACGTCTAGGATTAATTTTGTTTTTACAAATCAATTTGACATTAAATAATAATAATTTAGTCTAAGAAGTACAGAATAGAGCAGATAAAAAACTAAATTCTGTATTATGATCCAGTTCAGGACATCCGATACAATCTTGCTTTAAATTCATAATATTAGATTCTGATAAGGAACTGCTCAGATGACTGAGTCAAGGGATAGGGTAGTGTACTTTGATCAGACAGACGGATCAAGGGAAAGCATACTATACTTTGATCAATTACTGATCAAATGGCTGGACCAACGGATAGAGTACTGTACCCTCATCAGGTGATCAGATCAAGAAATCAGAAAAGGATCAGATGACCGTATTACGAAAAATCTGAACCTGATGTGATCATAATCCAGGTTCTCTGAACTATTTTCCAGCCGGGTAGCTGGTGATATGAAGGAATGTCTCGGACGGCCTGGAGCCTATATTTTCACCAAAGGAAGTAAAATTTTCTTCTGCAAGTAATTTAGCAGTCAGAAAAATCGCAGAAGCACTCAAATGAATATTAATACATATAGGTATCATTAAATTTTGCATGAAGCTAAACGTTTTGGGTTGTGTAAAAGTGAAATGCTTAGGGTTTTAAAATTTATTTATGTCGAAATGTTAATATTTAGGATGGGTCAACACATGGACCAGAACTTTCAATGTCCTTCTGTAACTACGTCTCTGCCCTCTTATACATTGAACAGATTGAGCAGAGAATTATAGATCCTAATTATGAATTTTATTCTTTGCATATTACATTATATACAATCAAGCATCAAACGTTTTACATTAAAACGCTTTTACCTGGAAAATATTATTTTTGCGTGTTTCCTAGGTTTGCATGTTCATTCTAGTAGTTAAATAATACGTTTCCACAAGCTTACTCCAGCACGAAAAATTTTGCATAAACATTGGTAATTTAAAGGTTGCACATAGTGCTTATCAAGATCTTTTTTCTCAAGTATGGAAGTAGGTATTTATGAGGACACTACATATATATAAGCAAACAAGACAAAACTTCTTGCTTCGTATGTTCGGCATATGTTTCATAGTTTTTCATGAAGTGTTTACAATTAGTGGTCCAACGGATGAAAAGAAAATTATTCATTTGTAAACGACAAAAAAAAAGGAGAAGGTTCTCAAGTCGACGCGTATATTGTTTTTATGTATGACCACGCATAACTTTTTACAGAGTAGTTCCATTTTGATATTTTTTTTTTTTATTGGAAAAGGCATACTCCGAAGTTGGTCCCATATAAATTTTGAAACCAACCCTAAGGGTAGGAAAACAGGGGATGATTGTTGATTGTTGTTCACTCACTGATTGTAATGTATGATCACGCATAACGTTTGACAGAATAGCCCGATTTTGATAATTCTTTTTTTATTGGAAAAAGTATACTCCGAAGTTGGTCCCATATAAATTTGGAAAAAAAATTCCAACCCTAAGGGTAGGAAAACAGGGGATGATTGTTAATTGTTGTTCACTCACTGATTGTAATGTATGATCACGCATAACGTTTGACAGAATAGTCCGATTTTGATAATTCTTTTTTTATTGGAAAAAGTATACTCCGAAGTTGGTCCCATATAAATTTGGAAAAAAAATTCCAACCCTAAGGGTAGGAAAACAGGGGATGATTGTTGATTGTTGTTCANGTGAGCCGTATAATAAAATGGAACTAGCTAGTTTCATGTCTTCTTCAAAAGGATATATGGGAGAGTGCGGTTTGAGAGGAGGGTATGTCGAGGTCGTGAATATGAACCCTATGGTAAAAGCGATGTATTTAAAAGCAATAAGTGCAATGTTGTGCCCTACCGTCCTAGGTCAAATTGTCATGGATGCTGTTGTAAATCCACCTCGAGAAGACGAACCCAGTTACGAACTGTATATGAAAGAAAAAAGTGCTGTATTGGACTCTCTAAAGGTAAAGGAATCTTTAATATCGTATTAGCAAGGGCGGCCTTTGGGGGTGGCGAGCAGGGCAACCGCCCGGGGCCTCGCTCTTGCAGGGACCTCGCGCACTCGCGCAACAATATTAGATAGTACCTATTTGAATTTCTTAATAGTTTTAAAAAAATCCGCAAATTTGCCAGTTTTGTGTTTATTATTATTATTTTTAAAGCCGCCTTTGATATTGACTAAATCTTAGACTATTGTGTCTACCAGAGCCACCCCCATTTGTAACGACCAATGAAGCTGGTCATCCATAATATTTAGGAAGTGACTCCTTCACTCTATCACCTTTACTTACATATTTAAGTTTACTTAAGTTTTTTGTTTTCTAAGAGAGATCATATAATTCTAAGACAGATCACATAATACAGAGACAGCCAAGATAGTTTAAAACAAACGGGTTCGATGTACATAGTCCATGGTATAAATTAAAGTGTACAGTAGATGTAAGTTCAATACAAAATTCAGAACAAATTAAACGTCTATGCGTTCTTATCTCAATAACAAATTGCACCGCTAATTAATTTTGGTGGTGCCGCTTTATTCTGCACTACTAATATAGTTAGCAGAAGGATATTTATTGCCTGATACGAGCCCTTACAAAGGCTAAACCCACCCGAACAGTTATGTAATAAAAACTTTTTAAGAAAAAAATTAAACCGCCGAAAAAACTGAAAAGCAAAAAATAATAAACCATTATTTTATTAACCTTAATGACTAAGTTCTTCAACTAATACCATGGTAATTTTGAGTCGGCGCTAAACAATCAATAAACAAAGCTCACTAAATTAATCAAATTAACAATGCAATAGTTATTTCTTTAAATTTAAGGTAATTTAGTGATCTTTGTTTATTGATTGTTTAGCGCCGACTCAAAATTACTTAGGTATATCTACTTGCATTAATTGAAGAACTTAGTTATTAAGTTCATAAAATAATGGTTTATTATTTTTTGCTTTTCAGTTTTTTCGGCGGTTTAATTTTTTTGTTAAAAAGTTTTTATTACATAACTGTTCGGGTGGGTTTAGCCTTTGTAAGGGCTCGTATCAGGCAATAAATATCCTTCTGCTAACTATATTAGTAGTGCAGAATAAAGCGGCACCACCAAAATTAATTAGCGGTGCAATTTGTTATTGAGATAAGAACGCATAGACGTTTAATTTGTTCTGAATTTTGTATTGAACTTACATCTATTGTACACTTTAATTTACACCATGGACTATGTACATCGAACCCGTTTGTTTTAAACTATCTTGGCTGTCTCTGCATTATGTGATCTGTCTTAGAATTATATGATCTCTCTTAGAAAACAAAAAACTTAAGTAAACTTGAATATGTAAGTAAAGGTGATATCAGTGATATGTTTTCAAAATGCGAAAGGTGATTTCGTTGGAAGGCTCTTGTAGTTCAGCCAAGAAATAATTAAATTAGTCTGAGCTTATCACGCCAACNTTTTCTAATTAGATTGTTGCGCGAGTGCGCGAGGCCACGAGCGATTACCCTGCTCGCCACCCCCAAAGGCCGCCCTTGGTCAATAGTCTAAGATTTGACCATCTGACCCATTTCCGGGTAAAAGTGTAAACATTTATGGGACAATAGAATTAATTATTTGAAAAAAGCAAACATTAAAAGAAACTGAGTTTTGAGTGAAACGAATTGATGACTAGGACTAGGAACAAAAACGAAAGATTGTCAGATCTCAAGATGTTTTTCGACGGACCTACTTTAAATCGATAAGACGAAATGTGTAGATTGTAGAAAAATAACTCCGGTAGCTGCGCCACTGATCTTACATATTTATTTTTAAAAATTTTATATATTA
>NW_020438887.1:399854-408727 GCF_000699045.2 Agrilus planipennis
AAATTCCTTTACTATTGTTTACGAAATCACAAATGTAGGAGTGCTTTTTTTATTTTAAAATTTTTACATATTATTCATTATTATATTAAAAACTCTATGAAATAGTCATAATTTCAATCGACCCTTAAATTCTGTGTTTTAATTTTTAATTGCATGTGGACGCATGAAAAGCCCTGTTATTTTTTGTAGGACGTTTATAAGTACAGTAATATTTTTTTAATCAATTTTTTTTATTTGTTCCAGGTCCGAGAGGATGGAAACTGAAAGCAACAATGACCAGTCATCTACAGCTAGTGATTTTCCCTTAAGAAAAACAGGTACGTAAAATATTTTTTGACATTTTCCTAGTGACATAAAGGATCAAATGATTAAACGAAATCATGTGACAAACCACTTTCGGTCCTTGAACACCATATCATAAGAACCTTAATTAGAAAAAATTCCGTACAATTCTGTCTGAAAGATACTTTTCTCTTAGAAAATTAATGATAAAAGTCGAACATCTCTCTTAATTAGATAAGAATTAATTTTGCAGTTAAACATGTAATAAAAATATTTAGTTGCACCGTTGATTAGTTAACTAATTAAATAGTGAATGCAATTAAGATAGGTATATACATATTTAAAAAAAATACTGTATGACTGAAAAATTCAACTCATTTTAAGTTGGGTAATGTAGTGTTAAAAAAACATTTGGTTTTCTCTGAAAATTATATGTATTATATTTACTCCGGGAAAACTTTTATTATAAGTTTTTGTTTACATTAAACGAACTCCTATCTTATCAATACCTCTTCATTGGTGTTACAACATGAACTTTTATATTTGCCGAAATTGTTACAAATAGAGCGTTTCGAAAACAGAGAAATGATAACATACGTTTTGAATACGTTCAAATTTTTGATGCCTATCGTTCTTTAAAAGTAACTACGTATATTTACTAAATTAACATAATTATGTACTAAAAAAATACAACGTGTAATTATACAACACGCTACTGAAGTGAAACTTCTTCAAACACACAAACATACCGAGATGGGGGTTAAGGAATTGGTTTAATGTTATTATTTGTACACTATGAATTTAAATTTTACACTATACATGCCGGAGTTGCCTGTAACGAACGTTGCATTGAAGCGCGCTCACGGCTCAAGTGATCCCCACTTCGAACTCGACTACGTGGCCGTATAGAGGAGGACATCCGTTGCATGATTTCGTTACATAGCCACTCGCATGAAACGAACTTACCCTAGCGTGCGTAAAGAAGTTCCACTTAAAAAAAAAATACCAACAAGGAATTATGTAATTTCTCTGTTCGACGACGTTTTACGTTACCTGTAAAGTAAACTAAAATATAAATATTGAAAACCAATGAAACATACTGAAATACATTTTTGTGATTTTTTTTTAAATTTTACGTAATATTTTGGCATCAATAATTTAGAAATGTTATTTGATGTGCAACTGAAGAAAATTTGTAATGCATTGCAAAAGAAAACCTAGTGTCACTATAATTATCAATTTAAAACTCATTTAAAGATTACTCACCCATCGTTGCATCACCCGCAATATACATTTATAGTCAACATTTAATACCTCTTATCATAAGTTAATAAACTACAATTTTAATGGAAAATCGAAGAACATCGGTCAGTCATAGAAAATTTTAAATTTTTTGTTTTTTTCCAACCTTTCAGAATATGATTTTTGCAAAATCCGTTCTTTGTACGTCCTTATATGTACCTAACAGACAGAATATGAAAGTTTCACTCAAATCGACCCATAATTTTTCTCTATCTATGCGTTGATCATCACTCAGTCAATTTATTTTATTAAACCTCTGAATTTCATTTTTGTTTGAAAATACAGTGTTAATTTAAGATCAATAAAGTATAGGTTATATGTAAACAGATACTATATTTCGATGTGATTAATAAATAAACTGAAAATGATAGGAGAATGAAAAAGTGAGAAGGTATTTGAATGATTTACAAAGCAATTGAATAGCGATAAGCCTTTGTTGGCGTCAAGGCATACTTTAGAATTCAAATCTACTTAAAGAAAATTAATTTGTCTATCTGTAAGATATATACTAGACGAGGAAAGTCCCGGAGGACTATAAACGGAACGTAGTAGTAGCCATATAAAGAAAAAGAGGAGCGGATAGATGCAACAAATTTAGAATAATTAGCTTAACTTCCCATGCTTCAAAAATCTTAACTAGAACCGTATAGAAAAAATATTGAAAAAAGGACGGAAGAACTACTAGGTAAAGACATATTGGGTTTAGAGGATATAGGGGAATGTGGGAGGCCATTTTAGCTTTAAGGTAATAATAGGGAAAACAATAGAAAAACGGAAGAGCGGGTGCAAAAGATTCGTAGATTTAAAAAAAGCTTTTGATAATGTTAAATGGTACAAAAATATATTTAAAAATGTAGGGGTGATATACAGAGATTAGAAGTTTGTATAAAGGCAACAAGCTGTTGTAAAACTTAACCAGCAACGTAGAGAAAAAAATATTAGGAAGGAAGACAGACAAAGTTACACACTGTCACCGCTACTTTTTAATATATGTATGTATGTATGTATCGAGTACGCGATTACCATCATTAGGACGGCTTTAGAGGGATGGATTAGTATCCTCAAAATAATGGAAGCGATATTGACAAAACAGTATTTTATGAAAATAAATAAAAGTAAAATAAAAATACTAGTATGTAAGGATAGAAAAAGTAGGGATATAAAGATAGAAGACGAAAAATTAGAAGAAATGGCTGGTATCTAATAAGAAGTCAGATAAGTCAAGTTGGAAGGATCAGTAGTGTAGCATTTAACAAAAAGAAGTCACTTATACTCGCAAACGATTAATTTAAAAATTCGAAAAACATTGTTAAAGGTGTATGTTTGGAGCGCGGCGCTATACGCGAAACATAGACGGTGGGCGCTGCGAAAAAGAAAAAGTTAGAAGCGTTCGAAATGTGGTGTTACAGACGAATGATGAGGATCCCGTGGATAGACAAGGTTAGAAACGAAGATATATTAGGAAGAATAGGAGAATAGAGGACTCTAAGGAAGTCAATAAGAAATAGGGGGGATAGCTTGGTAGGACACTTTCTCAGGCACGAAGGGCCAGGTTCGTCTCGAAAGTTAAGGCCGCCTTTAAAAATACAGGTATAAAAAACATCTTTTTTTGAATTTTTTATTTATGCAAATGTACCTAATATCTACAATCACAACATGTGTCGTACGATTCAACAGAATAGTTTTTCTAGCTTTAATTTCTGCAAATGTAGAACCTCATTTTCTATTGAAACGAATGCCAATCCGCTGAGTGTATTTTGATCCATACTCGATCTCAAATAATTTTCAATTATTTTTAATTTGGAGAAGCTTCTTCTCAAGAAGCTACAGAAACGTCTAGAGTCAGTAATATTCCATAAGGTATTACAGCATTAGGGGGTTTACTGTAGAGGCTAACTAATTATTATTAGGTTTCATTTAAAAAGACTTTTCAGTAATTTTTTTGAAAGGAAAAATTTTCCCTTAAATCATTATAATATCCTGCATATTCGAAAATACAAAGGTTATTTCTTAGAAAAATGTCGAGGGTATAGAAATAAAAAGCGATGGTTTAGAATAATACCCACCACAATTACAAGCGAAAAGTCGGGAAGAAATTTTCAGAAATCTGAAAACCTAATAGGTACTTATTAATTAGAAATTGGTCAATATGTAGCATAACTTAGGGAATCAATCAAGTATTACGTAAGCATATTTTCAGTGATTGTGGACCTCTCTGCTCCTGGAATAAGATAGAGCAAAAAATTACACCCCTAACTCCAGAATATAACACTTAAGGATCGTTTTTATGTTTGTATTTGTTAAGTAAATACAATTTTATTTTTTTACGTTAGTTAAATATATGAACGTATGGGAAATAGTAGAATTAAAACAACTGTCTTTAACTAAAAAAAAAGATGAATTTCAACCGTTTATCATCATTTGTCAACAAAAGGAAAATTACCCCTCCGCTTCCAATTCTCCCTGTGTGCGTAATGATCTCTTTTTTAAATAACAAATCTTACTTTGTTAGTATGATGCAATATTTTGTTTCAGCATCTGAGCCAAATTTGCTGAAAGTGCGTTTAAAACAGCGGGTTATGGAACGACGCTGTAGTCCAATGAGCAAACGTCATCTGCCGCCGTCGCTGAAGAAGAAGCTGTTGAGCACGTGTATGCCACCTAGCGAGTCGCCGCCCCAAGAACCGCCCAAAGAATTCAGTCCGCCGTGTTACGATCCCGGCTCTGATAATTGTCAAGGTCACGTTCTCTTCAGTTCACCCTCGATGCCGAACATCTCGTTGGCAGCCCATCACGTACTCAGTCCGCCCGATCTGTCGGAGGCGGCAGTTCGGGCGGCCTGTACTGCCCGTCTCGGAATGCCCCTGACAGGTCAGATGTTGCCCGGTACCTTGCCCTTTTATCCTTCGTTACCAGCTATAGATAGCGAACACGAGGACAACGCGCCCCTGGATACTATCAGCGAGCTGCAAGAACCAACGACGGCGGTTCCGCGGGGTGTAATCCGCCCCCTGGGACGCACGCAATCGTCACCACTACCACTTGGGCATCCGCTTTTGGAAGGTGGAGCTGCAGTACCGCCGCAAACACTTGCTATACAACCTGCTCCTGTACCACCTGAAGAAAACGAGCAGAGAGACGCAGAAGTTCAGGGAACGGAACCTCGGAGGTAAGCGACCTACAAATTAGGTGAAAACTTGCCCCTCGAAAAGGCAAAATAACGAATCGGATGTCTTGTATTTTGTACAAACTGTCATGATAAAAATGATAATCGATTAAAGGATAAAAACCTTGAACAGTACTTGTTGACCGTGATCTAAGATCAATCCTACTTCTTGAGTGAGAATACCGAAGTGAAGGACTTACGCTCATGCTTTATTCCCTGAAGTTGCCAGTCTTAGCACTTGGCGCAACGTCTGATAAAAACGATTCCATCGGTGTTCTTACCTGTCCTAGACCACTGTCATCAAGCCCAAATGTATCACCGATGTAACCAGAACCAGCACCAAAAAAGTTTGATGATTTTAATCCTCTTCATTTCCTACTTTGGTTTTAATAATGTTTTCCAGGAAAAACGTATTAAAAAACTCACCATTTGGATGCAGTACAAACAGGGGATTTTAAAGAAAAGACACAATTAATACTTCAATTGTAATTATTCCTCATTTAATTTACTTTTATTTAATGTACAGTACAGACATTCGTATATATTAAATTAAATGAGGAAAAGACACAATTAATACTTCAATTGTAATTATTCCCCATTTAATTTACTTTTATTTAATGTACAGTACAGACATATATACGTATATATTCCATATAATAATAATGTCTCGAAGGTCGTAACCATGGTTTATGTACATTATCTGCAAGATAATGGAATGGACATGTCGGCGAATGGTACTGAATAATTTTTCCATTTTTAGAGACATTGCGTCACATTATTTGCGCTTTCAATATTTTTTTAAATGTTTTGTTTCTCATTTCGTTAAATCCATAATAACCGGACAGTAATTAAATGAAGGAAACAAATTCTAACTTGAATTAAAAGTATTAAAATGAATTACATATTCTATCCCAAATGGCTCATTAACATGCTTACCAAAAATGTACTGTTTTATAATTTAATTTCCTTAGTCAAGTTATTGATAGAAAAATTGCAAGGAAGAATTAAATTTAAAATATTCGTAACGCAAAAATAATATTTTTTTGAATCATTGTGTAAAAAACATTTTCACTTCGTTGGCTTAATTGCTTAATGGATATACATATAGTATTTTGAAGATCAATAAAAGGTATGATTCACTTAGGTCTATATTCAATGCTAAACACTAATTCAGCTGACCTGTTAAAATTCAATAAATTAACACGATAGCTACATGTGTTCTTCTGTACCTGTACAATCCATTTACAAGGAATGTAATCTATTCATGATCCTTAGCCAAACAATTCAAGTAAATAAATTGGATAAAATATATTACTACTACTGTTGTAGATCTCGAGCCTAATTGACTACATCTTATTTAATGATCAGGCATAACGTTTGACAGAATAGCCCGATTTTGATAATTCTTTTTTTATTGGAAAAAGTATACTCCGAAGTTGGTCCCATATAAATTTGGAAAAAAAACCTGAAGAGATCCTTCCGCCTTACCCTCCGGCTTTTCATTACAGTGCAGGTAGGATAAAACACCAAAAAATGTTTTTATATACACGTATACCTGTAGAAGGTAGCCAAAATAACAATGAAGTACTTGATAAAAAAGAAATTAGACAGTTGTACATGTTTCAAATTTTTGAGCCCTTCCAAAACCCCGGGCAAAAGAGATTCCCGTCATTTCTACTCCTCCCTTTCGGAGGCCCTGGTTGTACCAATTTCTTGTTATTTTTAGGCTGAATATTTTCTTGATCGTCACCGGACGGTTGACCTGATTCAGCACGTTATAATAAAATAATATTCCTTGTGTAATCTCCCTCGAAAGGGAGTATTATTTAGCATTGGCACCCTGCCTACGCACCCTTCGCGTACTATGCCCCGTGCAGACTTTTTAATTTATTCAAACGAAATTCCGAGTTATATTTAGAATCTCTTGCCTAAGTATAGCCACGCTTTTACATTTCTCTTTCTTCCTATTTTTTTTTATTATTAAAAGCAGGGCGGTTTGGGAATCGGGAGAAAGTAGGTTGTCGGTTGCCGGAATCCAAGAGTTATTTTTAGACAATCGTATTTAGTTCTCCCGACGAAAAGGGTGGGCGAGTGAAATGGGGATAGGTATACGTGTTATCAATCCTACCTACAACAGCAGCAGCAAAGGAGGCGGCATACAACCCCAGTGTATTGATTTTATCATAGTATCAGGGGATGTTGGTTTCTAAAAATAGAATCAAGCTAAATTAAATTAGTCATGGACATCAATTTTTTTCTGTTAAAGTTTAGTGATATGTTTNACAACTTTTTTAACGCCGACACCAATTAATTATTAAATAAAACAAACGGTATAATGGCTAATTATATATAATTGTGACTGCTGTTTAATTACATATGTCCTAATCATATAATATTGTACAATTAAAATGAAACGCTGGGCACGTATATTTTTTACAGACACAGCCCCAAAGTTAAAGTGATCTTCGTGGGAATCGAAATAATTGATTAATAACATCAGTTTTCATTACAGTATACGACCGCTGTCTCGTGCGTTGAGCAGCCCGGTGGTACATCTCGGAGCACCCGGACCGCCAACAATAACCCGACGCCGTGCCTCGAGTACTCCTACAACCGGCCTCGCTTTCGATAGTCAAATGTTGAAACACGCGTGCATTTGTGGTAACAACGTTTTGCACCCCGAACACGCGGGCCGTCTTCAGAGCATTTGGGCAAGATTATTGGAAACCGGGTTGGTGCAACGTTGCGACCGGCTGCGACCACGTAAAGCATCCACCCAGGAATTACAGTCGTGCCATTCGGAAGCCCACGTACTACTTTATGGTACAAGTCCTGTGAACAGGTACAAAATGGACATCAGCAAATTGGGAACGTTGCCTGTGACCGCGTTCGTCAGATTACCGTGCGGTGGTATTGGTGTCGATTCGGACACCACATGGAACGAAGTGTATACGGCCCCAGCAGCTCGAATGGCCGTCGGATGTACCATAGATCTGGCTTTCCGTACGTGGACTGGAGACATAAGGAACGGTTTTGCGATCGTACGTCCACCCGGTCATCACGCAGAGCCCCAGCAAGCTATGGGTTTTTGTTTCTTTAACTCGATCGCCATCGCAGCTCGCATGCTTCAGAAAGAACATCGCGTCCACAAAATACTCATCTTCGACTGGGACGTACATCATGGTAACGGGACACAGGAAGTTTTTTACGATGATCCACGCGTACTTGTCATATCGATGCATCGGCACGACGACGGTAACTTTTTTCCGGGCACCGGGAGTCCTGCAGAGTGCGGCGCTGGCGCTGGTCTCGGTTTCAATGTGAACATAGCATGGTCGGGTGGCCTGAATCCACCCCTCGGTGACGCCGAATACTTGGCCGCGTTCCGGAGCATCGTGATGCCTATTGCAAGAGAATTCGGCCCTGACATCGTCCTCGTATCGGCGGGTTTTGACGCTACCGAAGGGCACACACCTCCGCTGGGCGGATATCGTGTTTCTCCTGCTTGTTTTGGATACATGACTCGTCAACTTATGCAAGTGGCGAACGGTCGCGTTGTCCTCGCTCTTGAAGGCGGCTACCATCTAGCATCAATTTGCGACTCAGCCGAAGAATGTGTCCGCGTGCTTTTAGGAGACGCGCCATCTCCCATTAGTGCCACGGAATTAACGCGACCTCCATGTCCTAATGCCGTTGCCGTTATTCAAAAGGTCATCGGAATACAGTCTATGCATTGGCCATGTTTACAGGAAATTGCGAAAACGGCCACATGTTCCTTTAACGACGCATTACGCAACGAGAAGGAGGATAAAGATACAGTGACCGCGATGGCGAGTCTCTCCATGCAACAGTCGGCAGCGTCCGTGCTCGTCAGTTATCCCCGACCACCCGAAATCTCCCATAGCTAATTTGTTGGTTCTCCCAGGAGGACTCTTGAACATTCCCGCTGTCGCTTCATGTGACCGCCTTTTATTCTCTAAGAACAAATTATCGTGTGTTTTATTTTTGTTATTATATTGAAATTTTTTAATAAATAATTTTATTTACATTAAAAGACGAAACGTTTATTTGGACATTAAAATTTGGGAAGTAAATATTTCATTTTTTTTTTTTATTTATCTTG
>NW_020438887.1:408933-412194 GCF_000699045.2 Agrilus planipennis
AAATAAAGGGAAAATATTCATATAATTACTTCAAATATTGCAGTGTATATTAATTTATTAATAATACAAAAAATACAGTAAATGTGGTAGTTTTCTCTATAGTGGTGATAGCTACACGGTTTAACTGATGAGGTACATACATCTGTGGTGGTACAAAAGTTCTATGAACTAGAATGCCATGGTTATGCGATCTATCTATGGGTAGAAACGTAGGTTAGAGGCGATATATATAATATTTATCTCTTATCTGTGGATAGAAATGTCATTTTATGTGTTGCATTTGCGGTTACTTTTATTAAAAATATATTATGAAATTTATTTGGTTTAATTATTAAGTTAATGATGATGACTTAACATTGTTATTTTCAAAAATGGCTCTAAGTCGAATGGCATCTTTGGGAGAAATATAGTAACAAGTAAATTCATTTAGTTAACCTCAAACTACTTTTTTTATTTTAGCTCTGTAAAATATGTAAAACAGCAAAAGTTGACTGCACTTCCTAGGAATATTCGTAGTTTTAAACGAATCAGTAGAAGAAATGTGAAGTCGGATTGTGATAGTTTAGCAACTCCATTTAGTGACGCTAATGTTGATCCCCGAAGTCTTAAATTATCTAAACTAATTAGACCCTTTGGATTTACAGTTTTTGTGAGTGTAGCAGTTTTGTTCAAATGTATGTAATTCTAACAACTCTTCTAGTTTAGTTCTGCATGTTTTTGTGGAGCAACAGTATGGCAATATGAGAATATGAGATCACATGCCTTATCAATGTTGAGAAGACCATATCCTTATTTTAAGCCGAATGATAATCAAAAACTAGTATGTTTAGCCTTAAATTAGAAAGACAATAAATATATTACAAACATAATTTTGTAGGGCTCTTGGAGAAGAGATCTAAACCGTTGGTGGAATGGTCTCTCACAAGGAGAAAAAATCTTTGTTCCTATAGCATTCGTGAATGTGTTGGTTTTTTTGGCATGGAGAGTGCCTAGTTTCCATCCAGTAATGTTAAAATATTTCTGTTCTAATCCTGGC
Organism: Agrilus planipennis; assembly: GCF_000699045.2. Taxonomy (NCBI): domain Eukaryota; kingdom Metazoa; phylum Arthropoda; class Insecta; order Coleoptera; family Buprestidae; genus Agrilus; species Agrilus planipennis. The sequence continues at coordinate 409,970 of NW_020438887.1, forward strand.
AGTAAAGTAGTCTGTTGGCCAATGGTATTATCAACTTTTAGTCATTACTCCCTTTTTCATTTGTTAGCAAATATGTATGTCTTGCACAGTTTTAGTACAGGTAGGTAAAACTAAAATATTTACATTATTTTTTTGTTGAATGGTTCATATGTAAATTCACTTGAGTCATTTCAAAATATATGTACATATATTTAATTAATGTTTCTTACCAAATTTTTTATACAACTTAATTTTTTAGGGGCAGTAGCAAGTCTAGGAAAGGAACAATTTGTAGCTCTTTACTTTACTGGGGGAGTAGTTTCAAGTTTCACTAGCTTTTTATACAAAGTAGTCACAAAACAGCCTGGATTATCATTAGGGGCGGTAATTAACTTTAAATTTAATAATTCTATAAAGGCAATAAGAAAGAATAATACTTTTGTGGAGGTTACTGTCATTGATATTTATTTACAGTCATACCTACAGTATTTATGCTTAAAAAAATTCAGGAAAAGTATTTACTCATTTTTTTTTTTACCTTCTAGTCAGGAGCCATAATGACCATTCTTGGATATGTTTGCACTCAATACCCTGATACTCAACTAGGAATAATTCTTCTCCCAGTTTTTACATTTTCAGCTGGAGCTGTAAGTAATATTTATGTATTTGTTTTTTTTTAATGTTTAATAATTTTTCAATTCGTTATTTTCATTTTTTTAATTTAGGCAATTAAAGCAATTGTAGCTTTGGATGCAGCAGGGGTTGCGATGGGATGGAAAATTTTTGACCATGCTGCACACTTAGGAGGAGCTCTTTTAGGAATGTAAGTAAACATTTTTATCGTTATTGCAATTTTTCTCAGGTAAATCATATTTAATCAATATGATTATTTTATCTAGCGCATATGCGAATTGGGGGGGTCAGTATCTTTGGCATAAAAAGGATCCAATTTTGGAATTATGGCATGAATTGAGAGGTGCAATTAAGTAACTGTTCATAACAATTTTAGGCTATTTAGAGGAGTATCTTTTTAAATTATACGCCGATCCCTTATACAGATGTATATTTTACAGGAAAATAAACTATTCATTTAAGCAAATAGTTTATTTACAAAAAAATATATACTTCACCTTAAAGGTAGTGCGCAAAAAATGCTACAAATTTATCAATCAATTACGTCTGTTTCTCCAAAAGTATTACATCAAAATGAATAAAGTAAACAATGAAAAATAAACCAATATATTTAGTTTGTGAGGTGTTTAACGTGATATTTAATATGCTCCTCAATAAAAGTGGCAATGTAAAAGTAGCTGTGATCATAACCCTCCCTCAACTTGAAAATGGCTGGAACATGAGCATTTTTACAAGCTTCCACGAGATTTTCGGGTAATAATTGTTTCTCAATGTAAAATTTATCACCGCTACCCTGAAAATATATTTATTACTTTATTGTAAAAAAGAAATAAGATAAACTAAATACTCACTTGATCTATGAAAATTTCAAGAGGTGGCCCATTGTAATTTTTAACCAATTCAGTTGCATCCCATTCGAACCAATTCGCCTTTTCGCGTGAGCCCAAATATCCATTAAAAGCTTTTTCACCCCAAGGACATTTACTTGGGTTGGAAATTGGAGCAAAACCAGATACAGATTTATACAAACCGGGATTTTTAAGAGCACTTATTAAAGCTCCATGACCTCCCATGCTATAAATTTAAAAAATACATTAAAAAAGAAACTGCGTTTACTAAATCAGCTTAAAATCATCCATCAATGCCCTGATAAAATGTACTTATGATTACAATACAATATACATACATATCATTCTAAACATAAGTGAATATAAGTGAACTAGATAATTTTATTTCATTTGTAGCTTTATACTATAACTGTAATTAGTTTGGCTTCTGTCCTAATAAGATAGGGCTTTTAGTAATGCAAAATGGCCTTGATTTTAGTTTTTCCTTGAGACTAAATAGAAAGAAGCATTACTTGCAAAAACCCGGCTTTTTGTTATTTATTTATTACATCCGCAAACACAGATTACATAATTCAAATTTTAATTAATATTTATACTTAAATTGTACTGAGAAAAATACCACTATTTTAAGAAAGAACAGGAAGCTAATCGAAAACTATGGTAACAGTCTCAAATTATAGAATAAAAGGTAAAACTAAAATATTCTTTTAAATTTTTACAAAACCTAAGAGTAAAATTTTAATTAAAAATTGTGAAATTTATATT
>NW_020438887.1:412258-414750 GCF_000699045.2 Agrilus planipennis
ATATCAAGTATATCTACCATTAAAATAATACAGCACGATTCTATCACAGACTTAATGTTTTCTTAAAAAATAAATAATTGAATAAAACTATAAAATACCTTTTTTTTTTCAATAATTTACTTTGGTAGTTCAATTAGAATTGTGCTGTCTGATATTTATTAAATATATTTAGATCATTGAATAAATACATACATACATATTTCTAAGTGTACAAACCTGTGCCCCATAATAGACTGTTTTCCTTCAAGTACAGGGAAGTTTTTATTCACCAACTGAATTAATTCAGAAGTAATATAACTGTACATTTGATAGTTATCACTCCACGGTTTCTGAGTAGCATTCAGGTAAAATCCAGCTGCTACTCCAAAATCCCATGATTCACTGTCTCCAGGAATGCTTAAGCCTCTGGGTGAGGTGTCTGGGTTAACTATTATTACTCCATTTTCAGAAGCATACCTCGACATTAATTAAATACAAAATTATCTTTTTTTTAATTATTAAGTTTTTTTTATTAAAAAGTTAAAACTGTAGGTCTACCTTTGTGCTCCAGCTTTTTGAATAAAGTTTGCCTCAGAACATGTTAAACCAGACAACCAATAAATAACTGGTAATTTTGTATCTTCACATTGAGGGGGTAGATAAACCCCAAAGTTCATTTTACATCCTAGCACTTTAGAATCATGAGCATATACCTTCTGATAACCTCCAAAAATTTTGTTCGAAGAAACCTCTGATATTATAAAAGCCATATTATACTAAAACACTGATACGACTGAGATATACATGGAAATTGATGTTTAGTACTATATACCGTTAATTAATATTGATTATTTTACTTACACAATAGGTACAAACGGTTCAATGCAACTCAAGGTTAGCGGTTAAAAATTGCTTAAATGTGTTACGTTTTTTTTTTAATTTTTGGGACAAACAAATACATAGATTCACAAAAAATAATGACTTGATAATAACAACTTTTTATTTTACATAAGACACATCCATATAAATTTAGGCTTTATTAGTAATTGCAGGTGTGTTAAAATAAATACATTTTACTTTAATGAAAATGCAAGAACGTTCTTCACCATTCTCTGGTTTTATTCCTTTCATATCATAGATATTTAAGTTAAGTGTTTCATATTTTTTATGTTTTTCATCATTGATTTGGTACTTTTTTTTTATGTAATAGTTACTTTCGACCATATAACATACTATATTATTGATTATAAGGTTCACACATACGGTTAAAGGGTGGTATGGTTATAATAGTTTGATAACTTCTATTCTATTACTCTATGTATATCTGTTATCTATGCTTTTATGGTAATTTATATAAGTATGGCATGTGTCGTAATCGAACCAAGAAGTCATAGATAATAGATATACAACGGGTAAGGCAAGGAATCTTGTCGGGTGAATATGGCATCCGATGTACGCAGTCAATGGTCTTTTTGTAATTCATAGATTGTATATCCAGTGCTGGTAAGGATAAGTGAGTTAGAAAAGTTATATAGAATATGAATAATTTATCACTTTTTGCTTTTCATTATTTAGTGGTACTAAAATAGTCATAAATAAGCATAATACATGGAATATTGTAGAAGTCCTCTTTCACTCCACATCTCCAGAAAGTAGCAGTAGAAGCGTCAAGCAGAAAACATGAAGAGATTATTTATTTATTTACTTATTAACGCTGTCTTTTCCCTTCGAGAAGAGTTTACAGGTAACTGATTCTACTTCTTAATCTAGAGCTACATTGCTTACCCTAATTAATATTAATAGCTTGATCCAATTAACTTATATATTTGAAATTAGCTTAGTAAAATATTAAATTACATTTGCAGTTTGAGATCAGTACCCTTATAATACTTTTTGGATTAAAAACAGTAAATTAGTTATTAGCCTTGGTGTTTTTTGAGTTTTTATTATACTTTATACCTTCCAGTTTTGGTTTATCTTTGGTTTCTTAGTGTGTAATTATATCCGAATCTATTACAATATTTGCTAAATAAACCTCGTTTTGATGTAAACAGCGTTTTAATTATTAAAACTAACACGTCTATTGAGAAATTTATAGTTATAAATACTGGAAATGAACATAAATTTTGATAGTACTAGTGCAATTAAACGTTTCAAGGCTGAGCGATGTAGAAAAACGAAAATCAAGACTGCTATATAGTTGATCCCGCGCTAAAAATTGGTACTTTGAAAAAGACCTCTTGCGACTTATGCTCTCCTAATACAATAGTTGAAATTTATGAAAATTTTCGGTTTTGATCCAAATACGAGGGTTAGTCAAAAAGTAATTGAAAAATCCAATTGTTTTTCGAAATTTGTTCCGTAACTTTTTGACCAGCCCTCGTATATGACGCAAAACAGAAAATTTTGTTAAATTCGAAAATTTGTATTAGGAGAGCATAAGTCGCAAGAGGTCTTTTTCAATTTTTGATTTTTCCATTACTTTTTGACTAACCCTCGTATTTGGTTTAAAA